>NW_027282528.1:45000-78422 GCF_046629955.1 Centroberyx affinis | reverse complement strand
TCAACTAAGGTATTAATTTATACATTATTTAATAGTTTCTAAAGATTACTAGTAAATAATGTATAAATTAACACCTTAGTTAACATGAAATGATGTGTAAGTGACATGTAAATGATTACCAGACACATTAGTTAACTGTTAATTAAGGATTAGTTAATGCTTATTAAGCATTAACTAACCCTTAACTTAGTGACCCTTATTGTAGATGACATCTAGATATAGATGTCAAACAAAACTGAAATTTTCAAATAATAATCCTTAACATATTTCATACCTCATTTTGTCAGAGTTTTAAAATAGAATTTGCTTGTTATCATCAGTTCAGACAGCAGAATTGTATGTCACGATATCCCAAAATCACCAAATCATCACCATATGATTCCACTGAAAGATTATAAATGATAATATTGAATTATCACCCAGCCCTAGGTCAAAGTATGTGGTGAATTTTGGCATGAACCAGCCACTGTAGCCGGTGGACAGAAAAAGTGAAGCCTCCTGCTCTGACTCTACTGGTTTCTACTGGTTTTTCTGTGCCCAACCCCAACAGGAACAAACCGCTCTCACTTGCGTCACTTTCTGTAACTAACTGACAATATAATTTATACTTCTGCCTTGTTATTCGGTTCAGTTCCTCATTTAAGATGGCTGCTGGCTGCTGTGTTACAGAACACAGCAGATAACAGGCGAATGAGTCACCTGGCTGTCCAAGAAGATAAATCAAGCGCCTGTTAGGTCTTTAACTATTCATTATACCATGCTCTGTGTCTCTTATCGTGTCAGCCAAGCAATCTGATTGGTCAAACATGTTTTACAGGCGGTACTGGTAATGCAAACTGTTAAACAGAGAGCTAGTTGGTGATCTTTCTTGCTCTCTTCCATTTTTTATTCTCATGTTCATGCTACTTTGAAGAAAAGAGCCGCTGTATGAAAGCAATAATGTCCTCGAGTTTGTTCTTTACTGTGATTATAGGTTCTCCTGTTCCTACAAAGGTCTCTGTTGTAATCCAGAGGTGGGGACTCAAGTCACATGACCTGGACTCAAGTCACAGTTTTGATTGCTTGAGATTTGATTTGATGCATGAAGAGAAGACTTGAGGCTCGACTTGACTTGGGTTCTGGTGACTTGGGACTTGACTCTGACTTGTACTTTGATGACTTGAAAAGGTTTCTAAACTGATTATAGAAATCAAACTCATGATGCTCTTACCAAGTTTTTATCCTATTAAAACCATATTGCATTGAAAAGTCCTAGATATTTAGTTTTCTTTAAGATATTAAATTGATACTGGACTCTTGATTTGTTCTGACTTGACTTGCTGTTCTACATTTAGACTTGAGACTTGACATTAATGACTTGGATTTGACTTGGTAATCTACATTTAGACTTGGGACTTGACTTGAGACTTGTGCCTCAAGACTTGAGACTGACTTGGGACTCGAGTGAAAGTTGACTTGGTCACACCTCTGCCATAATCACATAATCAATCGCATATTTACAAATGCACAAGATCTGATGGAACTATGAATATTCAAAATTGAACCAGCTGCTAATTTCTCCAGGTCTGAACCCACTGGATTAGATCAGATTAGATAAAACACTAATGGTCCTCATGGGTTAGAGAACTGGGTTAGAGTCGAGTGTTGAGTCGATCCAGATGAGTGAGGCTCTGCTGTGTGTCGGTGCTGCAGGTGTACGATGACGGCCGGTCGGTGTACCTGGTGACGGAGCTGATGAAGGGAGGAGAGCTGCTGGACAAAATCCTCAGACAGAAGTTCTTCTCAGAGAGAGAGGCCAGCGCTGTGCTGTACACCATCACCAAGACCGTGGAGTACCTGCACGTCCAGGGGGTAGGCTGCTGTGTGTGTGTGTGTGTGTGTGTGTGTCTGTGTGTGTGTGTGTGTGTCAAGGTTATTATCGTTAATGAAAACTAACAAAATAACGAAAACTAGGTGTGAAAAAACATTTTCGTTAACTGAAATAAAAATAAAAACGAGGCTTTACAAAATAACGATAACTAACTGAAACTGTATTGTGTGTTTACAAAACTAACTAAAATAAACTAAAATTATAGAGAAAATGTCTTTCGTTTTCGTCTTTGTCAATTTATTTCATACATAAGCCTAGTATTTTGAATTTTTGAATCTCGCCCCTGACAAATACCCCATATTACAAAAAAAACCTCAAACTAACACTGAAACTAATAAAAACTAAACTAAAACTAAGCATTTTCAAAAAATAAAAACTAAACTAAACTAGCAAACCCGCTTTAAAAACTAATTAAAACTAAACTGAAATTGAAAACAAAAAGTCAAAACGAAATAAAAATAAAAACTAATGAAAAATGCAAAACTATAATAACCTTGGTGTGTGTGTGTGTGTGTGTGTGTGTGTGTGTGGTGTAATGTGTACATTCGCACATGTCTGTTCTTGCATATATTTTTCATATAGTCAACACCAGTCCAGCATCTTAAAGCTGCACTAGGCGATTTCGCAACGCTGCCGAGGAAACTGTTTTGAAAAACTTGAACTCCAAAAGTCCTGTGCAGTGAGAGTCAGTAAACGTCTCACAGCTCGCTCATGTTTTATACCAAAGGAAACCAAAGAGACGAGAGAGGAGAAGATCTAACGTTGTGAGTCCAGCTTTCTCTGCTGCTGTTTAGGAGGCAGATCGGATTTCACTCTTTTCAATTCATCACTTCCCGTGGGTGCAGAAGTGACCATAATAGACACTGTAATTTCATTTGGGTAAACGAAGTGAATCTACAGTGTCTCAGTTAGGGAGGATGGGACACTCTGCTCTATTGCAGCCACACTTTGTGATTTAGGTTGAGAAGATGAGTAGATTTTTACATTCAGATCTTGCCTAGAGCAGCTTTAAAGTCACAAGGAAACATTTGCATTGAAGGTGTCTTGCTTCTGTAATTCGTGGGCATGTTGAACCAGAACAAAACTGGAAACTATGAAATGCTTTGTGCAAATTCCAGATTCTTCAAATTGAATAAATTACAGCCACCGTAATTTTCAAGAAAGCTGTGAAGTTGCAGGGATTGTAAGTTTTATTCCTACTGCTACACCTGAAGTAACAACAAAAAAATATGCTGTTTTCCAGGAGGTAAAAGTAAAGGGATTTTGATACGAAAATACAAGAAAACTTTGTAAATTTGGATAAATTTGGTGACAGCATTTCAATTAGTGGGGATGGGACGGCTGTAATTTCACATAAACATCTTCCCTACTGCAGCTTTAAAGGTGCAGTCCATCCCAAAAGGAAAGTCAGCAAACTAAACACCCAGACCAGTCCTAACCTTCTGGTGTGTGTGTGTTTTTGACAGGTGGTGCACAGAGACCTGAAGCCCAGTAACATCCTCTACGTGGACGAGAGCGGGAACGCTGAGTCCATACGGATCTGCGACTTCGGCTTCGCCAAGCAGCTGAGGGCGGAGAACGGCCTCCTCATGACGCCGTGCTACACCGCCAACTTTGTCGCCCCGGAGGTACGGCCGGGCTTCTCGCTTTCAGGTTTTAGATTTCAGGTTTCAGGTCTCGTTCTCCCTGTCCGTCACTGTCTTAACACTGTCTCTCTCTCTCTTTCGCTTTTTCCACTAGTCTCTCTCTCTGTTTCATGAGCTGGCCAGCATATTAGAATTTGTTTGTTACGTTGAGATAAGTTGCCCTCCATCCCTATCACAGCCAATCCTTTCTTCCCTCCCTCTCTCTTGGATTCTACTTACCAGGCTTGGTCAAGGAAAGGGTTAACTTGTGTTAAAGATTTATTTAGAGATAATATCTTTGTTTCCTTCCAGAGGCTAAGGAGGGAATATGATATTCCACAAACACATTTTTTCAGATATCTGCAGATCCGCAGCTTTGTTCAAAAACACTTTCCCTGCTTCCCATCTTCTCCACCCGATAGCTGGATAGAGGAGTGTATACATTTAGATCCACTAGACAGGGGCCTTATATCCAGATTGTATAGTATGATTCAAATGGTTGCTTCACCTGCCCTTGATCATCTAAAGGAGTTATGGGAGGAAGACTTCGCAGTTGAAATCTCAGACACTACTTGGCAGTTAGCGATAGAGAGGATCCACTCAGCATCTATTTGTATTCAACATGGATTGCTGCAGTTCAAAGTGTTACGTTGAGATAAGTTGAGAAGCAGACTTTTTTTTTTTTCTAATTCACCTCCACAAAAGTATTTTTCTGTGTTTCTGTCGTTACATGTTTATTTTGGCATTGTTTATCTCTTTGCCTCTATGTTTTATCACTGTGAAACTAAAGTAAACCCAGCCTAAACCAAAAACCACACTAAACTAAACTAAAGATGAGACTACCGGCTAACTACCCACTTCTTCTTCTTCTTCTATTTGTTCCAAACAAACTGGAAACATAAACAACAAACAGCAAAATAGACATTTATTTACGTATATACGAAATTGTGCTGATTGCTAAGCCTAAACTCTAACTTAAACTAAAACACAGTATGCTTATGGGAAGCTGTTGTTTTCTGTGTCTGGCAGGTGTTGAAGAAACAAGGCTATGATGCAGCCTGCGACATCTGGAGTCTGGGAGTCCTGCTCTACACCATGCTCACAGGGTAGGGGTGTGTGTGTGTGTGTGTGTGTGTGTGTGTGAGTGAGTGAGTTTCAGGGGAGCTCTATCATTGGGACAATTTTAATTTTAAGAAAATACTACTGTGCCAGAACGTCAGATATTACATTTCTGTGCAAGGTCTTGCCTCGGCTGATGTTTGGAAGATATAAAGTAACTCACAAGTACACAGCTTTTTTTAAGAGCTGTGACCAATGATCAAAGGTGTTTTGACCCTCTGCTTGTGTTTCTGCAACACACACTGCAGGAAGACTCTGGACTATAACCCAGGTGGTAAAACACTCTCTCCCTCCAGAGAAAACTAGTATTATTAGAGTATGGAGCTAGAGAAAGCAGTAAACGTTTCCCCCTTTTAATGTTAAGAGCCTATACAACTCTCCCAGTACAAAATGTCAAGATTTTCATGTGCACGTGTGTTTATTCCTAAGATTACTTAGTTAACCTGTCTTCTTGCTTTTTTTCCATCTCATCCTTTCCTCTCTTTCCCTTCCTTTCTTCTCCCGTCCGTCTCCAGTTTCACTCCGTTCGCTAACGGTCCAGAAGACACACCGGAGGAGATTCTGGCTCGCATCGGCAGCGGGAAGTTCTCCCTCACTGGAGGATACTGGAACTCTGTTTCAACAGAGGCCAAGGTGTGGACACACACACACATACACACACACACACACACAGACACACACACTTGGCACTAGCAGTGGCCATTTTGTTCAAGAGGGAAAGCATTTTCAAATATATGCCTAGAGGAGGGATGTCACTCTTCCAGAATTATTCTTCTGTTTTTGTTGTCGTTGGGTTCTACATGGGTTCTGGTTCTGTGAGGTGGACCTTTGACCTTTTGCCCCTGAGCTCATGTGTGACCTCTGACCCCCCCCAGGACCTGGTGTCCAAGATGCTGCACGTCGACCCCCACCAGCGGCTGACGGCGGGCCAGGTCCTCCGACACCCCTGGGTGACACACAGAGACCAGCTGCCCAAGTACACCCTCAACAGACAGGACGCCCCACACCTCGTCAAGGTGACTCACACTCACACTCACACACACACACACACACACACACACACACACACACACACACACACAGATGCCTTTGACTGTCTCTTGCACGTCTGAGTCTTTTGTTTTGTCTGAGTCTGTCTCTTTGGCTGACTGTCCACATTGTTGCTGTGTTTACAACATTAGTCGTCATGGTAACGACGTAGGCGTGTGCATGCTGACTCAGGCTGGTTACTGACAGTCACAAGGAGGTTGGGTTGCTTATTCCGTTGAACCCTTCATGAACCCTCTTCATCTGTCCAGGCTCCGCTGTTCCTCTCTCTTCCAATGTTTGCTGTTTTGCATTTCAAACCACCTATAAATGTGGTTTAAATCTAATCTGAATTCTATCACAGTATATGTCTGTAACACCCCCAATCCTCTGCAGAACATGTTTGTATCGCATTCATCCAGCTCTTCAAATTAGGGCTGAACAACTAATCGAAATTTTATCGAAATCGCAATATGGCCCGCTGCAATTTTCAAATCGCAGGAGGCTCAATATTTGTTAAAGGTGAAATGTGTCAAAATACCATTTTAAATGAAATATTGTGGTGCTGCAGAGATGTCCTGGCCTACACATCATATTCTACAGACTTAAGAAAACATCTTTGTTTGGTACAGATCCCACCATAATCATTTTAATACGTTTTTCAATGAAAATGAGAATAATGATGATCATTCCCTCTAATATCGCAAATCATATCGCAATTGCAATATCAGTCAAAATAATCGCAATTAGATATTTTTTCAAAATCGTTCAGCCCTCCTTCAAATTTATAACTCTTTAATTATACCCATAACCGCTTGTCCTTGTCAACATGTGATGTTCACTGTGGTTGTCATGTTTTATTTTATGTCTTTTCCACATGTGATAATACTGTCTT
Source organism: Centroberyx affinis (assembly GCF_046629955.1). Taxonomy (NCBI): domain Eukaryota; kingdom Metazoa; phylum Chordata; class Actinopteri; order Beryciformes; family Berycidae; genus Centroberyx; species Centroberyx affinis. The sequence continues at coordinate 71,887 of NW_027282528.1, read as the reverse complement.
GTTGTTTTGCTTGTGTCTTTGTTTGTATTGTCAGCATCTACAAACCTACAAAAAAAAATAATAATCTGAAATCTAATCAGAAAAGATGGATTTCTATATAGTTTTTTGCTGTGCAAGCTTTAGAGAAACAATCCGCCTGGTAGTGGATATGTGAAGAAGTCAGATTTGAGTCTGTCTCTCTGACTCCTCCTCTCTCTCCTCCAGGGCGCCATGGCAGCCACCTACTCCGCCCTCAACAGGAACGTCCCGCCCGTCCTGGAGCCTGTGGGCTGCTCCACCCTGGCCCAGCGGAGGGGGGTGAAGAAGATCACCTCCACCGCTCTGTGACCTCATGACCTTTAACCCCCCGTCCCCTCCCCTCCCCACCCCGTCCCCATCCCCGACTCCCCCTCCCCCACCCCTGTCAACTCTGACCTCGATCTGCTCCCCGTCGGACCCCTCTGGTCTGCCGGGACAGACTACTGATGGACCTATAGGAACCGCTAACGCCAAATAGGAGCACAGAAACCGCCCTCTTCCCCGTCCCGTCCCGTCCCGTCCCGAACCTTAACGGACTATTCCAGAGTTCATCTTCTGTCTTACCGTAAATTCGTCGGGGTCTGTGCGGTTTTTGGTTCCACCTCAGCGTCAGCGTAACCCATCGACAGTCGAGAGTTAAGTCGGCGCCGAGCTGTTAACGAAAATCCGTCGACCCTTTTCTATCTGCGGTGGGAAAGTCCCTGCTTCGGACAATCAGCGCTGCCTCGTAGACCCAGAGAACTCGTGCGTCAGGAAAACAGATGAGCTGTATTTATTTACACGCAACGGGGGAAATCTGATAGAAATCATGGTAATCTAATGTATGCATTTAAAAATTGTTATTATACTGTCGTTATTGTACTGCGTAGCTGTAGATTGATGCATTTAAACCTCAAGTAGCCTCTGAGACGCCCGTGTCAGCAGACGGGGGACAGGAAGAGGGGCGGCGGCGTCGCGGGAAGACGGAGCGGATTCCCATCAGCGATCCCTCTCCATCCCAAACTCCTCCCCTCTAGGAAAAGAGCAGCCTCGGCCTCACGATGTCGCCGTTTTCCATTCCTGTTTACCTGCATCCTCGGTCAGAGCTCGCAGTGTAAAAACTAGGGCTGCAACTCACGATTATTTTCATTGTCGATTAATCGATTAGTTGTTTGGTCTATAAAATGTCAGAAAATGGTGAAAAATGTGGATCAGTGTTTCCCAAAGCCCAAGATGACGTCCTCAAATGTCTTGTTTTGTCCACAACCCAAAGATATTCAGTTTACTGTCATAGAGGAGGAAAGAAACCAGAAAATATTCACATTTAAGAAGCTGGAATCAGAGAATTTTCACTTATTTTTCTTAAAAAATTACTCAAACCGATTCATCGATTATCAAAATAGTTGGCGATTAATTTCATAGTTGACAACTAATCGATTAACCGTTGCAGCTCTAGTAAAAACCCTGGAGGAAATCTTGGTGGCATACCGTGCATTGAAAACCGGCTCGTCAAAAATGGGTATCGATGTGATTCTTTGGGGATTTATAAAGAGAAGTCACTCAGAAACAAGTTTTTTTTCTCAGAAGTAATTTGGTAAGGCTCAGGCAGAGACAGAGATTCCAATTTCCAGTATTTACCCTTCTGGGAAAATGTTATGAACAAAAATCAACTTGCTAAGTCTCAGCCTCAGTCAAGCGTTGGTCCAGAGTGTCCAGCAGTTGGCTTGGGAATCTAGCAGTCTGTGTCTTAAACTTACTTAAGTTAAATTTGAGGATGAAATCGAGCTTTTCCGTGATTTTTCTCGACATATACTGTATCTGTTTTCTATATCATCAAAGTGGAAGACAATATTTTAGAACCGGTTTTTCGCTCGCCTTTTTTTTTTTTTTTTTTTTGTCACACACTGACTTCAAGCTGCACAAGGCAACTTCACACTTTGGTGTCGCCAAGTGGCAACAGCACATTTACTGTTTGAATTTTTTGAAAGTTTAAAAGACTTCCATACCCAGAAATCATGTAATGTGACCTCTTCTTAGTGGTTGGGAGGGGTGGAGGTGGTGGGGAAAAAAAACTTCTTATCAGATTTGGATTCCTGGAAGGTGTCAGTTAGTGGAAATGGGACGCTCTTCTCTATCGCAGTGTGATTTAGGCTGATAAAACGGGTTTATTTTTTGCATAGAAATCTTGCCTTGTGCAGCTTTTTTTTTTTTTTTTAGATGTGTCAGTAAATATGAATGAACAACAGCGACACCTTGAGGCAGTTCGGGCTACAAAAGAGGCTGCACCGGGTGACACGAGGACACGGGTGACGTTTGCACAACCAACAGGAGGAGAATGTGGGTGGTGGGGGGTGTGTGAGGAGGATGTCCTGGTTACCTGGCAACAAGGTGTACAGGTTACCCAACACGTTTCACCCTCGCCTTCGCCGCCGCGCTCTCTTGCTGTCCGGTGACAGAGCGGCGGGACGCTTCCTTCCTCACGGCAGACGAAAACGTTGGACCCCGCGCTCGGAGAGGAGAGGAGAGGAACGGAGAGAGAGAGAGAGAGCTCCCTGCCTCTGCCTCTACTGCCGCACACCAACTCAAACTATTAAGACACTTGAAAACCGGATCAGTCTCTGACCTCCTGTATGAGTGTGTGTGAAGCACTGATGATCTCTGTGTGTGCGACAGACAGGGAGCTGAACTGTAAATATGCGTTGAGCAACTCAGGTTTCTATGAAATAAGACAATGCGTTTTATATGTCCGGTAGGAGAGCGATGTACATAAGCACACAGGCCGGTGTGTTCCAGTAGGATCCCGGGATGCTTTTATCGGATATGCGATGTGGACAGAGAGATGATGGGTCCTATCCAGAAACAGACCTGCCCCAGTGAAAGGAAGAGTTCTATTCCAAAACGCCATATATCCATGTTGAAAACAAGAATTACCCAAAGTTCATCATCCACTGCCCCTAATAATCTTTAAAGATGTTATTTTGTCATCCATGGACCTACTATCTTTTTTGTTTGTTTCCATCGTTCATTTTGAAAGAGTAGGTGTCACATTGTTCAAATACTTTACGTCTCATTTTGGGATAAAACTCTTCACATCTCGCCATCTGTCTTCACTCAGCTAACTCCTGTAGATCCACAGAGTGAAGTGAATGGCAGGTGGTCAGGCGTCATTTCTCCATAGGACCAACATTATGTCCACTGGGTTATGATGCACATGCACCGCATGTAATAATCCTAATGTGTTCATGTTTGTGATAGAAAGAATCTTCTGTCAGCAATCCCTTTAAACTAAGCATAACTGTTCCTGTGTTCAATAACTGAAAGTGTAGCAGATCACTCAGTGATGTTCAGCAGCACTCGGCTAGATATGAAAACATTCCATTTGTACTGAGGCTTTGCAACTGAGTCACAAATCTGACTGTCTGCCGCCATCTTGGAGGTCCACTGGAGGATTAGCTGTGCACAAATAATGTCTAAATTTATAACCAGGCAAGAAGCAGAGAGCAGCTGAGTCAGCTTGTTGTGGTGTGGCTGTAGATCCATTCAGTAACGTTCTCAGTAAAAGTGAATAGTGTGATAAGGTGGATTTGTTTCCAAATGTAGGTTACTGTGACACAGTAAACTGTCTTGTCTTTAGCCCTAGTCTCTACTCCAAAACATGAAGAGTTGTAGCTTGAGAAGAGTCAGCTCAGTTAACCTGAACAAACTGTTAGCTAGCTAACTAGCCAGCAAACACACTGATGTTAATGTGAACACGCTAATGCTAGCTGCTACTAGCTAGGTTAGCTAGTGTGCTAATCAGATGCGTTAACAACAAGACAGTGATGGTTAGCTGACCAGATGCTATGGTTAGCTAGCTAACAAGCTGACATTATCTAAACACTAAATCAATCAGATGGATCTAGGGCTGCAACTAACGATTATTTTCATTGTCAATTAATCTGTCGATTATTTTCTCGATTAATGGATTAGTTGTTTGGTCTATAAAATGTCAGAAAATGGTGAAAAATGTGGATCAGTGTTTCCCAAAGCCCAAGATGACGTCCTCAAATGTCTTGTTTTGTCCACAACCCAAAGATATTCAGTTTACTGTCATAGAGGAGTAAAGAAACCAGAAAATATTCACATTTAAGAAGCTGGAATCAGAGAATTTTGACTTACTTTTCTTAAAAAATTACTCAAACGGATTAATCGATTATCAAAATAGTTGGCGATTAATTTAATAGTTGACAACTAATCGCTTAATCGTTGCAGCTCTAGATGGATCAGTGATGAAATGATCAGTTCAGTCAGAAACAGCACAGAAACCATATCTGCTGAATTCTTGGACAAATCGTAGGTTTGGAAACACAATCAGCTGTTCACTGTCACCCGAGATCTGTGGCCCTCCAACATGGCCGCCAGAGGATGTGTAACGTCACCTGGAAGTCCTTTGCGGTGCTCCGGGCCTTTATGCACATTTCCTATCAGTGTCGTGGTTCATTGCCTCCTCCGGTGGATCAGATCATCATCGGTGTGACCTCGTCTGTGTCTGTCTGTGCCTCTGCTACAGTCAGTTGTCCCACCGGGGGGATGTAGTGGGAGGAATGGTGATCAGTCCTGTGTCGACAATCAGCCAGCTCTAAACACAAGAATACAAGTTGTGGAAATTGGATTTATACCTCCCACTCTTCTCGTCCTTCGCTTTGTAACATCCATTAATCATGAACCCTCTGAATATTAACCATTAGGTGAATTATTTAAGATTCAGTGCTGTGGGAACATCTAGTCTACTTCCTCTCCTTGGTCATCTGAATGTTTGTCATAAGGGATGTAACTTTACTGCTCAGAGAAAAACACAAGTTAAAACATTTCTTTGTCATTGTTTTTATATATATATATATATATATATAAATGTGCATAGCATCTTTGCCTCATATTCGTCTTTCATTGTACAGCTTTGGGAAAGGAATGTAAAAGGAATGTGTCTTCAAATGATTTTTCCTCCAATTATGAAACAGGGGAATTGCTTTTTTCTTTGGTCCTCTCTCTATTTGCACCCCCGCTCCCTCCTCCTCTCTTCATTTTGTCCCGTCAGAGAGGCCGTCCCGACCTCCTGCCGCTCCGTATCGCATTCAGCCCTGCTGCTAGTCCAGCTCTCTGTTTTTGTATCTGCAGTGAGAGTCGGACTTTCTATTAAAAATAATAAAAGGATGTTCAGCAAACGAGGCATGGGGTGATTTTCATTGATCATTTTCAGTCATTTCCAGACTGAAGTGGGAAGTTGGAGAAGAGTAGTAGCACTATAATATCTTCTTTATTTAAATTTGACCATTTTTGTGCCATAAAATTCCAATTATTCAGTGTTTCCCCCAGAAATTTCTTCTTGTCAGGGTGGAAAAGCCTCTGAAACAGCATTTAGAGCATCATGGGACACTAAAACACTCCACTGAAACCCAGGCTGATGAGATTCTTTTAGTGTCAGCAGCTCTTTAAGACGCCATGTGACCTATTCAATAAACTCTGGGAGACATTACTGCCTTTAAATTATTAATTAATCTACGAAAAAAAAAATCATTAGACACTTCTGTAATTAATAAAAATGTGCAGAAAATAAAATTTATGTCAGGTTTTCCAGACTGTTTTCCTGTATCTGTGGTCAGGAAGGAACCTCCATCATATCAGAGGTGAACGACACCGACCGGCCGATATCTGATATTTAATAAATGCCCAATATCGGCCCCATATATCAGCAAACTGATCTATCGGTGTGACTCTAACCCTCTGATAATCCTCCTTGGTTCTGCCATAGCAACCTTTTCCTTCTATTTCAGTTCCACTCTCTATGGAAACTTTAAGGTAGAAGCAAGGATTCACAACAATTCACAATGCTGAAAATCAGTGGTATTGCCCTTTAATTAGGTGAGAAAATAAAAAAGACATCAGGATAATGTTGAAGAGGAAACATAACGCTCTAAATCATGTTTTAAAGGCCCAATACACATTTGAAGGGTTTCATTCCGAAGCATTATACATCCATTAAAAAAAACAACTGAATGTCACCACATATTCATAAATATTCAATAAAGACAAATCATTACAGATGATTTCTCTCTTAGTGCATCAAGCTCAACCCCCTTTTTGGTTCTGCACCTTCCAGACTCCAAGACTTCCCAATAATTACATTCTCCAAAAGTTTTGATTTTCAGCAGGTAATGGATTATTTTTTGGAATTAAACTCATGTCTTCCTGAAGAGTTTGAGCTTTAGATGAAAAATCAGGTTGTTGTTATTTTACCCCACTGTTTCCAAATATAAAAGTGTAAACTCTAGCTTCATAAATAGCTCTTATACATGTCAGCAAGTAAAATGCCTCCAATCAAATGTTTTTAGGTTTGGCACTAAGGCTGCTGCAACGACACTTTTTTTTATTTGGATTACACATTGGGCTTTTAAATGAACATTTATGGCAGCAGGTGAATATGGAGTAAGGAGACCGTTTTAAGTATTACATTACTATTATTATTGTTGTTAACAGTGTCTGACTAATGCTGACATTATGCAAACGAGGCGTTCCAGCAGAAATGTAAAGTGCTTTTACACTTCCCACTTCCATCTCAGGGAGTCACTGGAGGGGACGGAGAACAGATGGAGGCAGTTGGAGCCATATGAGATTTTATCACCGAACTGAACTGAGCTGCACCGTGCCGTCTTCCCCTAAAGCGCCTCAGGCTGTTTACACACACAGAGGATTCCCTTCTTCATCCGCTGACTTAAAGACAAGATAGCACTTTATTGATCCCATTGGGGAAATTCAGCAACTAAGCAACCTGGCTTTGGGTCGATGCGCGGAAATGTCATAAACCAGTGATTCTCAACCTTTTTCATATCGATGACCCCTAATTTAGTCCACATTAGACCCACGGACCCCCATTTGATGACATTTTGTCTCTTGGACCTAAATCTGAGAATATTTTTATTGTTAGATATGATTTTGTCCAGAATTCCAAGACTATCTGTATTGTAGGTAGAGAGATAACAGAGAAACTATGATCAAAATAGTCATTCTTATACATTCTCTAATTGTGTTAACTTCTTGTAAATGAAATGATGCTTAAGTTTAACAATTCATCAGTTTGCTGGGGGACCCCCTGGAACCCCCTCAAGGACCCCTGGTGGTCCCCGGACCCCACGTTGAGAACCACTGTCATAAACAGTCAAGAATAATCTGGTTCAACTCAAACTCTGATTGAGAGAAACCTGTTTGATGCCTGCTTTACTCCCATATTGAACATGGAAACATCTGACTGCTTTCACTTCTGGTTTTCACCATCTGTGCAAACTAGGGATGAACCCATACGGTTTATTGAGGCCAATACTGATATTTTCCTCACCCACATCGGCCGATACCGATACGCATTTTTGTAAGAATCTTAGTACAAAAGCAGGTGCAAAACAGGTACAGCTTTTCAGACAGGCCTGTCATCAGATAATGTTTTTAAAGACCATGTTAGTCTTATTCTGTTGCTTATTTGACAGTTGTATTAAGTGACATTAAGTGAAGTCTCAAAAATGCCAATTTCTCAATTGGCCAAATATCAGCAGACACCAATACTGCTTTATAAAGCTGATATTGGCCAATACCAATAATCTGCCAATATATCCGTACATCCTGAGCGCAAACTCAGACTCGCACAGCATTATGGGTACATTTGATGTCAAAAACCACGGTGGCAAGCAGAACTTAATATTGGGATCATCATTTATTTCCCCTGTATCAGAAGTAACTTCATTCAAACAGGGAGGGGAGGGGAGCTGGTGGCTGAACCTTCTCATGCTGTTTTGCAGGTGAACCTTTCTCTCTGTAAACAGGAATAATCTGTTCACTGGTTCATTAATGACAACAGGGAGACTCGAGCTCAGGTATCAAAGGTTCGTTTAAACAGATCAACCTGAATAAGACTTTAAACCAGAGACCCTGTAAACTGACATGATGGGATGCTGAAGTCACCCAGTGTGTGTGAAGGTGCAGATTCATCCTGCAGAAAATTAAAGTGGCTTCATTTACTTTTATCATAGCTGCGATAAAACTGTAATAACTCATATATATTAATACCGAATACATAAACATGCACCGACTCAAATACTCAATAAGAACCTGGCTACAAATCAAGAATTTACAATTTGTACAAAGTCTGTGTGATATAGTCTTCTGTAGTTACAGAGCAAAGCACCACTGCTGTCAGGGTCAGAGGTTCCAGTCCCTGTGGAGCTCAATGACTAGTGCAAGGCAGCAACATTGGCAGGGTTGGGGGTTCAATTCCCACTGAAAATGTATCCACTCTACACATGATGCTACAAGGTGCTGCAGATAAAAGTGTCCACCAAATGGCACAAGTTATAAACAATAAAAAAAATTAGAATGGGAATTGTAAAAAAAAAAAAAAACAGGTTTCCCAAATTCACATACAGGACAGCCGTCATATTGTCCTGTCCTTATCCAAAGATCAGTTCAGACAAGTCAGAGATGCATAAATGACAGATCGCAAACTGGCAACAATAAGGTCATTAAGCTGGTGTTGCTGTATTATTTCTCCAGTCTATAAACATTGAAACATTTTGGAACGGCAGAACTCGTCTGGGGTCTAATCTGATCCTCAGAGAGGCGGTGAAGCGGCTCGGCTGTCAGGAGTCTGAGTCGTCTGTGGCGGAGTTTTCTGCACTGGAGGCGAGGCTTTCTGACAGCGGGGCGTTTCCTCCGGGCCGCTCCGCCTCCCACTCCCCCTTCTGCTTCTCCTCCTTCAGGTTGTGGTTTCTCAGGTGCACCAGCAGACCCCTCTCAGTCATTTCGTAGATTTTGCACTTGGAGCAGTAGAAGGGCGAGACGCCGACGTGCCTGAACTGATCCGACAGGTAGGACGGGACGGTCTTGAAGCTTTTGTCGCAGATGTCGCAGCGAGGAATCACCCCGGGGTGCTCTGCCTCCAGGTGTTTCCTCAAGCCCCACTTTGTCCCTCTGTACCCCTGCCGTCCCGTCTCGGAGTCGCCGGGGGGCGCGAGCCGGCACAGGACGCACTCGAACACGGCTTCCTGGTTGGCGTGGCGGCGGGTGTGGGCGTCCAGGTCGAACTGGCTGCGGACCGGTTTCTTGCACATGGTGCAGAAGAAGTTCTTCCTCCCCTCCTTGTAGTGCATCAGCTTTAAATGCACGGCGAAGCCCGACATCTTCTTGAAGCGCCTGCCCGGCGGCGGGCACAGGGTGCAAACCAGAGACGCTTTCTTTGGGTCCGTATCGTCGCTGTGCTCGGCTTCGTGCTGCGACAAACTCTCGCTGCTGTGAAAGACCGCGCCGCACAGTGAGCAAGAGAAGCTCGCTGCCTCTTTCTTTCTGTTCAGGTTCTTCCTCTGCTTCCTCTCGTCTTTCGACCCAGTCCTTTGATCTAAGGGCGTTCTGAAATGTTCCCCGGACACGGGGCGTTTCATCTGCTGTTTGGTCGGGAGCTGTTTGTCTACGGACATTTTAAATTGGTAACTTTCTCCCTCCTCTTCTGGATTGGAATATTCAATGACATACACCCCCTCCTCCTCTTCCTCGTCTATCTCTGTGGCCGTACACATCTCACGCTCTTCCTCCATGGGCATCGAGTATTCGACTTCGTAGCAAGATACACCCGCGCCCTCGTCTTTCCCCTTCTCCCCCAGTTGCGCCTGTAACCCTGCGATGTGGGAGTCGTCTATTCTAACGACTGTTATCTGGTCCATTCCTCCGAGGCTGTCCCAGTTCCTGTTCTCCACTGTGGCTGAGGATGACGGCCTGGTCCCTGCAGTCCCACCTCTGCCCACTGGGCGCTCAGCAGACTCCTGACAGAGGAGAGAGGTTTTAGGTTTTCAGGTAGCAGAACAATTCATATCCACCATGCATCTGTTATAACTAAAAATACTTGTTTATAACATATAATAAAAGGTATGACATATTGCATAAAAATCATGGTGCAACTTATATGGTAGCTGTCTTACTACAATGAGGCTACCATGCAAAATCTGTTCAGTTTTATTGAATTCAGTGGTAGTAACACTCTTCTTACCACGCTGAAAGGTTTATCCCTTGAATACATGGTCGGAACCGAATCAGCATTTACCAAGACCCTGCTGCTGCAGTCAGCCATCACAGCAAACACCGTGACAAGCTAGCTAACAACAAAACAGCAGCTAGCTAGCTAGCAAGCAATCTAATATGTCAAGTGAAGTATATTCTGCCTGAAAATATTTTTCAACTTTACATTAATTGGCTATTTACTGTTAAAAACGGAGACTTTAAAAACATATCTCAATATTCAGAAACACAAGAAAATCTGCATTTACTCAGTGCTGAAGCATAGCTTTCGTTAGCTAGCTCTTCCCAAAATGTCTATTTTCTTCTAGGCGAATGAAAACCTCGATGAAACGCCGTGGACAGAGATCGCCCTCTGCTGTTTGGGAAGAGCTGACGTAAAACATCCTGGAAACATAATATTTACGACACGACTAGCACATTTCACCTCCACAGTCCACTAATTCAGCAAATAATAGTTAAACTCGTAGCTCAGTAGAGAGTACACACGTGTTTATTGTCTGTTTGGAACATAGACTGTAGGAGACTGCAGGGCCTTGTCTCTGTAAGAATCGCCCCTTTCAATAAAGCAACGCGGGTTTGAATGTTGTGACGAACGCATGCGCAAACCGGCGGCGAACCAGCGGTGACTACTCGTTCCGTGGTGTAAATCTGCTTTCACTGACTATTGTAAACAGTATTGTACAACAGTAACTCGTTTTATCCCGACTGTGAATATCAGGACCGAGGTGTAAAGAATATGCCCAAAAATAAAAAAGGTAAGAGAATGAGAAATCTGAAGTATGTGTTCGTGTTGTAATTGTCTTCGCGCTGACGAGCCCGCCGTGAAGACACACGCAGCGAAAAACGTGACACCAGCCAGCTAATGTTAGCGAGCAACTAATACGTGATACAGTTATATAGCTAGCTATTGTCGGTGTTTACGTGGAATCGGTGCATCCAGTTAACGTTAAGTTGGTCACGATAATGCTGGCTAAAGTTAATTTGTCTTCATCTGTCTGTGGGACATATAAAGTTACCAAACAGTTAGTGCTAGCTAACATAAGTGGCAATACCTGCCATTGTAATGCCGTTGCTAGCTGACATAGCTAGCTAGTCACTAGCTAAACCCCACCCCGGTCTGGCCCATGCCTTTTGAGACTTTGTTTCACCTAAATTACTGTTAGCCGAATTGGCAGCGATAGGTAACTGTTTAGCTAGCTCTTTAAACTCTGACTATATTAGCCGAGCATTAAAATACGATGGCTAACGTCAGTAATATGAACGTTAATGTTAAATTAGCTAACGTTAGCCTGGTAACGTTAAGTTGGCTTCAAGATAGCCCCGAAACGTAGCGTTACTGTCTCATATTCTCCTTTTCTACGCCAATACAGTTATTTATACACCGGTTTCTCATAGGATGGAAATGTGGCCACGAGAAACCGTAATTTTTAAACTGGATTTGACGTTAGTTCGCAACAGTTATCGAAACCGATATCTACACATGAAGTGTGCCTCTCTTGATCAAATCGACAGTAGTGACTTACAGCCTAGAAATGACTTGACAACTGGATGTTATTTCTCTCTGTTTACAGGTAAGGGAGGAAAGAATCGGCGACGTGGAAAGAACGAGAATGAGTCTGAGAAGAGAGAGCTGGTGTTCAAGGAGGACGGCCAGGGTGAGTGCTGCCTGCCTGCTGGATGTTGGCCTTCAGCTGGCTCAGAGGGCCTGTGGTAGCATCAGCCTACAGTCTGGAAAGAGTCTAGGGCTTCTTTTGCAGTGCTTGGTGCTACCAACAAGGTTCCTACAGGTCTGGAAAGCCTGTAAATGTACCGAAAAATATTATGGTCATTTCCAGGTCTTGATAAGTTTGGAAATTGCATAAAATGTTTGGAAACATATGGAAAAATTTTGTTTTACTTTACTGGTATACATATGACTACACATTTTCTCAGCATAAATCATACTGAACACCAAAACCTTCAAATCAATGAAATAAATGAAAGTCTGGAATTTTGAAATTGACACTTTGTAGGAACTCTGCACCAAAGTCCCCGTCCGCATGGACCTGAACTCCATGTGTGTGGGAGGTTGTGCTGGTTTGAGGGAGACCTTGGGGTGGGGAAATGTGAAGACCGATTAATCTTACTGCATGCTATCCTGTCATTATTGATGTTTTGAATCAGATATTCTTGTTATTATATATCGATAGGCTTCGTCTGTGTGCAGGGTGTGCAACAAAAATATTCCATGGTAGTATGTACTCTCAGACCAGGATTAGGCTACCTTTCCTATTTGTGCCTTTGTAAAGCACTCCTTCACATTCTCTATAATGACTTTTTTTGTTGCTTTTCTGTAGAAGTAGAACCACAACAGTAGAATCCCCCTGTTCAGATACATATGATACTGAGCTGTCTCTGTCCCAGTGGGAACATCAGTAAGACGTCTATGCTAAAAATTGTGCAGAAAAGTCCTTTCTGCTTTTTCCCTCTGCTCTTATTTCCCCAACTTGCACTTTTCTGTTAGAAATGATATTTTCAGGGTCACAGCAATATTTTGTTATATCAGTTGCAGAGCGTTGTGGCCTTGAAACTTGAAATGCGTACTGTTGGTAGCTTGTAATGCTGTAATCTTCCACACCTTTTTCTTCCATAAGCCACAGTGACTGGTTTGTCCCAAAATTTGTTAGCTACTATTTTGCCAACCGACAAGATTTTTTAGTGTAATAATGTCTGGTTGCCTGCCAATGTAGCTGGTAGAGCAGAGAAATGTATCCACTGCTAAAATTGACTGTTGGTTGGTGTTAATCTCCCATTCTGTTGGTAATCTAGGAATTTAAGATCATTCTACTGTTGGACTCATTGTAAATCAGGTGATTGCTTTCAGTGTAAATACCCTCTCTTCTCTTGTCTTCCAGAATATGCTCAGGTGATTAAAATGCTGGGGAACGGACGTCTGGAGGCCATGTGCTTTGATGGAGTCAAGCGGCTTTGCCACATCAGAGGAAAACTCCGGAAAAAGGTAGGAATGTCCGTCCTTTTGCACCTTTCACCGGCACCAGCGCACTGGGAAAACCCCCCGACATAATGCTGAATCAGCACTTTCTCAATGGTTGGTCAGCCGCCGTTGATCTGGCATCATGGACTCAATGGGTGTGTGTGTGTGTGTGTGTGTGTCTGTTGGGGTCACAAAGTGCAGTTTGTGCAATCATTTTTTTCACCTTGAGAGACGCCACATTAATTTATATCTTTTGTTTTCCTGTAGGTTTGGATCAACACGTCGGACATCATCCTGGTGGGGCTGAGAGATTACCAGGTGTGTTGGTCACTCTAATCACATGAATCCAAACCACTGACAACATTCAGGCCTGTGCTGGAAGGCACCAAAATAACATTTCATCCAACTTTTGCTCTGAGATGGCATAGTTATAGTTTCATAAATGCAGTAAAATATTTTTGTTCCACAAATCATCAAGACTAATTTGTGATCTAGCAAAATAGTCAGGATTATCATTTTATATTTTATCCATAATTGTAGAGCCCCAGGTTAGGGTTAGGGTTAGGGTTAAGTCTTCCATACAGGTGTTATTGAGGCTAACTATGGTCCAAATACGGTTTTGATACAGTAATCCCCAGTTCAACCATCCCACAAGAAGATCATGGTGAAAGTTTTGTACCAACATTTTCCTTAGAGCCTTTCTGATTGCATCATGATCCTCAAACATTTTCCATGACACCAGCTTTCAGTTGAACAATGCAGGAAATGTCCAATATATTTTGCAGTGTCGTCCTGTAATACATTAGCCACTTGGCCTCATCAGAGCTCACAGTGCCGTGTCTCAGTCTCTGTGTCTCAGTCTCTGTCTCTCCTCTGCTGCAGGATAACAAAGCTGACGTCATCCTCAAGTACAACGCAGACGAGGCTCGCAGTTTGAAAGCGTACGGAGAGTTGCCGGAGCACGGTGAGTTCCACACACACACACCATGAAAACATCTCTGCAACACGCAACACTGCAGCTTCTGGATTAAATATTGAGCAGTGCTGCCTCTGCAGCACCACTTTAGGCCAGAATTTTATTTTATTGTCAACGCAAATGCATAAATGTTAATTAAGTGGAATAATCCATTTACTGTGCTTGGTATAAAAACACAGTTCCTTAAGCTCAGAAACATGAGATGTCGATGTGTAGTCATACATCTCTAAATTTCCTTATGTTCCAGACCAGTTGGGTAGCATTTTTAAACGGGGAAATGGACTTCTTCAGTCCAAAACGAACCTCACTGTGTATACTGTGCTAGGCTGCTGGTCCAGCTGTACAAGAAAATACACATCACACAGTGGCTGTAGTCTTGCAAATTTGACTGTTGCAAGTAGCACTGGAATTAGTGGAATTATTTAATAGAAGACAGTATTCCTCACTTTACTGCACTTGGATGCTTGTACCTCATATGCATCAGGTGGTTCAGTGATAAACAGGCAGTTTATCAATTTACAGATGGCACCTGAAAGCACCTTGGGTTCACCATACTCTTTTTCTAATTGTTTTAAGCGGTAGAGATCCTTCTCTAACACTTTCCCCTCCGTCTCCTCCACAGCCAAAATCAACGAGACAGACACCTTCGGTCCTGGAGACGATGATGAGATCCAGTTTGATGACATTGGCGATGATGACGAGGACATTGATGATGTAAGTTCCTTTAGCTTCCTTTATTTAATCAATTGATTTTTCCATGGTGATGTAATCTGCAGGAAATGTTGTTGGTTTAGCGAGGTCAGAATAAGCTCCGCCTTCCTGCTCTCTTACTGAAGCCATGATGAAAACTTTTCACTCCCATCCATCACTGGTGACTCGCAGTTGTCACCAGCTGTGTTGAGTTATCTTCCAGCATAGCTAAGCCTTCCCACGCCTAATAGAGACGCCTCTACAGATTTCAATAGTTCTTGTTCTCCTTTTATTGCTTACTTTGTGAAGAACTCAAAGCAGGGTTCAAATCTGATCTGGAATGAATGGAAAATGACAATGACTGTTTCCATGTTTTCAAAAGTATGTAAAAACACAAAATTGCAGTTGGGATTAGTGCTGAAACACTTAATCAATTAGTCGATCAATCAAATGAATTGATTATAATTTTGATAATCGATTCATCATTTGAGTCATTTATCAAGTAAAAACACCAAACATTTGCTGGTTACACCTTCACAAACGCTAAGATGCTTTTCTCTGTTTCATATCATTATAAAATCAATCCTTTGAGTTTTTTTGTCTGCTGGTCAGACTAAGTAAGACATTTGATGAAGATGAAGAATCACTTTGGGCTCTGGTGAATTGTGACGAGCATTTGTCATTATTTTTGACATTTTATAGACTAAATGATTAATCAAAAAAAGAATCGATAGATTAATCAGTAATGAAAACAATCATTAGTTGCAGCACAAGTTGGGATTAGTCATTTGCCTTGAGAATGTGTACACCAGTATTATCAACTTCTAGTTAAAAGCATAAAACAATAAAGATTATCTCTGCTAAAAACAGATCTGGAAAAGTGAGGAATTTGTGTGTGTGTGAACCCTGTCAACAGATGTGAAGCACTCTCTTAGTGGAGAACAAGAGCTACTGTATGAATGAATGAATGAATGAATGAATGAATGAATGAATGAATGAATGTAATGTAATGTATTGATCTAATTCTCTGTTTTCTGTCTCCTTTGCCCAGATCTAAGGACTGAAACCAGAGGGGAAAGGTGGGATTTTACTAGAGATGCTCCGATTGGGATTTTTTGAGCCGATACAACGCACCAATAATTATTATTTTTAATAAGATCAGCCTATGCCAATCCGAGACCAGTTTATTAATATACAGTATGTTTCAACTTCTTTTCCAGTATGTTTACCATCAGTAGATGTCTTTTTTGTTTTGGACAACTTAAGTGCATTTCAAATAGGGGGGAAAAAAACCGACATCAGTACTTTAAAGTTCACTGTTAACATGAATGAATGTGAGATCCTGCATCGGTAGAGTGTAGACTGTCACATGTATCAGTTGTAGTGGATGGAAGGCGAGGCGACCTGCTGCTTGGTGACGGACAGGAGATGCAGACAACTTTGCATTTTCTGCCGTCACTCAGAACGGATTGCAGAGTAGGCTGATCGTCAGCATCACATTGAAGGGTGAATATCTAGATTTAGATGTTTACCTTTAGCTTCCAACGTCAACAAAATTCACCGGCCCATTTCCGGAGTCTTCTTTTCTCCATCGTCCAAGAAACACTCACTATTTCATGGAGGCTCGACCCCCCCCTCCTCCTCCTCCTCCTCCTCCCCCCCCTTCTCCCCCTGCCGTCTCACTGATACCACGACTGCAAATATTCCCACAGTACGGATCCCTAATGCGTTATCTTTTTAAAAAATGTATTTATATTGATTTCACACTATGTGGGAATTTAGTAGCAAGTACAGAATCTCTGGATTCGCAAAATAAAAAGATAAACCATTTTGTGCTTTTTGTCTGGCAGTCTGTATCATTGTAGCTGTAGTCGGTAACACACTCGATGTCGTTTCAGACGGGTTTGTAAGCTGTTTATTGATGACAGGAGGGAGATGATAACACTGAGAACGGCTCTGTAGCTTTTGGATTTGTTTTTTTGTTCTGTCGTATTCCACTGACAAACACAGTTTGAGTTATTTGCTTGTTTTGGATTGAACCGATGGCCAAATGAAGGCAATCCCTCTCCCCTAAAATCAAAAGAAGAAGAATCAATCTGTATTTTTCTATTGTTTCCCTTATTTGTGTTTCTGTCTGTTTTGTTGTTTGTATGTTGTTGTTTTGAGCGGCTCACTCTGTGGTTGCAAGACACAGCGAAGTGTGGTCCGACCGGCCGCTCTGTCTCACTCTAGACCAGGGGTTCCCAAACCTTTACATGTCAAGGACCCTGCCTCCCCCCCCAATCATTTCACTCCCACACACACACACACACACACACACACCAGTGAAACCTCATATCAGAGTCATCGTTCCTACACATCCTCTGATTGTACTAACCTCTGGAGAATCAAAAGACAGTGAAATTTAACGAAATATTTTTCCGGGGTGACCCCTTGGGGCTGTCTCCAGGACCCCTGGGGAGTCCCTGAGCCCCCAGTTTGGGAACCTCTGCTCTAGACCACACAAGGGGCCTGTTGTTGTTCTTCTGAAATAATTAAAATGTACTATGATATTTGAAGGCTGAGTGGAGGGGTTTCCAATAAAGATCTTAACTCCATTGATCTGGATGGTCTTTTTGAGCGCAACATGCAGTTCCTGTTCTGGCCTTACGGTGGCGGTGTTGAGCTACAGCCCGGTTCTTGGGTGAAGCAGCCTCACGCCTTTTAGTTGATGCTGAGAACAAGGCCCAGACCAGGATTTCTTTCCTTCCTTTTGATGGTGAAGTATTCTTCCAGTTGATTTGAGGCAGCAGGCTGACCTAGAGTTTAGAGAGAGCATCTGTAAGCTGGACAGCTGGTTCAACTCCTGTGTGGAGAGCGTCCGCCCTGCTGAAGTGTCCTTGAGCAACACACACTGAATCCCTACAGACTCCAGTGAAGACTATTTCTCTGCAGGGAACAAGACAGTTTCACATTATTCTTAAAGCCATATTCAGGGTGTCTGCAGCAGGGTTCACAGGCATGGAAATGAGAACAAGATAGTGGAAAAACAGCTTTCCATTAGGATTAAATACTAAAACATACCAATAATGATAATAAACTTTATTTGTATAGCACCTTTCATACAAGAAATGCAGCTCAAAGTGCTTTACAACAAATAAATTACATGCACCATGTGCTTCACATAAAACTTGATGATAGTGAAAATAAGATAAGAGGAGAATAGAATACATAGAATGCATCTTCACATGGAAAAAGACATAGAATGAGCATAAAAACAGGGATAGAATACCATAATGTGAAATAAGATAGAGAATAAAACCCACTTAATAATAGTAAAAATAACATAAAAATGAGGAATGCATAACATAAGATGGAAAATAAAACCCACTGAATAGTAGTAAAAATAAAGTTAAAAAATAGAGTACATAGAATGCATAAAATCAAGTAAAATACAATCTTTTTTAAAAGTGCAGCAGTGCATAGGTGCGAAGCAAAGTGCAAAAAAAGAGTTTAAGGCCTGGATCAGGAAAGTCAGAGCTAGTTAAAGGCTAAAGTGAAGAGATAAAGCAGCAGTAGACCCTGACTTCATAAGGCTGAATCCATTATCATAACACAGGGAAAGAAACATGGAATTACATAAACCAGGTTTGAATGTATATTTGCCTCTTCTGATTCTGTGGCTATGGAACTGTGGAAGTGGGGTTTCAAAAGTAGGTGTTAATATTTTAATAATGAAAAACTAAGTGGTGTAATTTGTCATGTGTAACTTATGTAGTCATTTTAACAAAATGATTCAACATTCAATAGTCTGTAAATAATAGGTGTACCTGGAAACCGGAGAGATTCATTCATTCATTCATTCAAGATACTCGAGATACTACAGCAAAACTCTTAATTCCACTATAAACTCACTATCAGATACCACAGACACACCATGAGTCACCGTATGAATATTATAGTGACTCTTCATCAGGGCTGTACTATAAAATGTTGCTTGAAGAGATGTAATGGGAGTGGAAAGGATAAAAGGATTGATGCAGGAGACTCGGCTTCATAAACCGAGCTGGGAAATTGCCCTCAGCCTATAAATTCCCTCTGCCTTTAGTGTTTGCACGGTCACAAAACTGATTATAAACCATCCAGCCATGCCTCATAACAGCAGTGAAGAAGCTGTGAAGATAGAAACATATAGGCAAGGATGTAGTGGAGGGTGAACCCCACGTAAAACTACTTTACCCACCATTGTAGGCTGACTTAAATATTTATTATATAAATTCATAATATACATCATGATATGCAAGTGATGCAAGATGATGCAAGTTATATGAAAATAGGGTCTTTTAAGAGGGAACATTTTTGTTTTATTTTTGACAGTCATGATTTTCTCAATATATCACACACTGATAGAGATATACAATATATACACTGTCATGTTTGATTATTTTCATGGCATGTTACTGTTTATTTCCACCGAAACACGCGCTGTTATTTTTAGAGTAGCCATAGGACATGACTGTGAGTAAACCCCTGGAGGATGTGTGTGTGTGTGTGTAGTGTGTGTGTGTGTAAGCAGCGTTGACCCATATGGATGTCAGCAGCGTCAGCGGCCAGTGTATGCAAATAATGACGTAATACCGCCGCTGGGCTCGTGCCTGGCACGTGCGGCTCTGACACGAGACAAACGGTCCCCAAATGAAGCAGTGAACCGAGAGAGAGGCGTGAGGAAGGCTTGTTGATTTCATAAAACGGCGATAACACACCTTTGAATTAAAAAAAGAAAGACAGAAAATTGTATTTTTGTCTTTTATTTTATTTTTAGTCGACACTGAACAATAATAAGTGCTAAGATGTTATTCTTCCGCCAACCAATGTAGTTCTTGAGCAGTAGCTACCTGGTTGCCAGGCGACAGATAAGCAGCAATGATTTTCTGTTAGCGCAGTAATATTTAAATTACTGTGATGCGGTCACAGGTTCGTGTTACTTGCTCAGCCAATTAAAACTGACGGTTGGAACTATCCGTTTCACTTAACTTTCCATAAATAGACATATAAATTCGAGAAAATGAGAGGCATATAACAGTTATATGAAGAACAGCTATATTTCCTGTTTTCTGACAGGTAAACTACCCGATTTATTTACAGATTAAACGATATTTTGTGTTAAGAGATGAGAGAGTAGCCCAACTGATGATGCTAACTAGTCTACTCTGAGTCACCCATCTCGCTCTCTCTCTCTCTATCTCTCTCTCTCCCTCTCTCTCTCTCTCTCTCTCTCTCTCTCTCTCCCCGTCTCTGGCACAAACTATCCACACTTGGCATATTTTCATCTCTCCTTGCCGCAGTCTTTGTATTGAGCGGTCGGGTCTGCAGTGGATTTCAGCCCGGTCTCCAGGTGAACCGGGTCCGCAGGGTCCTGTCAGTCCTCCCGGCTGAATATCGACGAGCAGGATGACCACGGTCGCTCCAACCCCTCCTGACATGACAGGTGAGCTGATGCCCTCTCTTTCTGCATTTACACTATTCCCACTAACACATCCTGAATGGGGATACTCCCACACACCTATGCAGTGGTAAATGAAAGAAAGGAGCGAGCTGTAACCTACCAACATAAACAAAAATCGATGTATACTCTCAGAAAATCACTGATTTATGTAACACACACCAGCTGGAGACTATGCATGTATATACCATGTATAGGGAGACTTGAATTTCATATTGTTAAGATTTATGTCAGCCTAAATGGTGCGTAAAGTGAGTTTAGGTGGGTTTACCCTCCAATGCATCCCTGCATCTTCACAGTTAACAATGGGCTGACTGTACCGGATGGATTTATGTATGTTTCCTAAAGCAGCCATGTAATAGAGCAGCTTGATGTCAATGGATAGTTTAATAAAGCGTTGTGTGTCAGTGCCATATGTCATGTACCTCAAGTGAAAAAGCTGCAAGAGCTCATAAAACCTGTGATTCAGCTGATTTTTTTGATGTGTTGTAGTGTCAAGCGAAGATGACGCCAAACACAAGGTGCTGCATAATGGGACATATGGGACTTAACGCAGATTTGCATGTATTTACATATCTAATGAGTGATTTGTGTGTGTGTGTTGAGAGAACACACTGTTCAGCCGTCTCCTGCGTGCAGACAGACATCGGTCGATAGTAGTCCTGCGGTGGCTGAGCGGTTATTTTTCATGTCAGTTTGACAGATTGCCAAAGAAAAACACAACAGTAAGAGGGTGAGTGCTGCACCCAGGAGTCCTGCACCAATAGCTGCTGCTGACATTTGACCCCAGCAGCAATATGGAGACTGACAGAAGATTTATGCAACTGGAACACCACGACAAGGGCTGTGCATGGACAGTGTGTGTGTGTGTGTGTGTGTGTGTTTGCCTGCTTTTGTCAGTGCCTTCCAAATGCAGGAGCCACGTTAACCACTTCAGCTTTCATTGTTTTCTTATTCTATTCTTGCACATAGCTGTATTTTGCCTCGTAGCCAATGTACCGTGAGTCATGTGTGTCTGTTCTCTCCAAAACGCAGCCCTGACTCCGCCCCCAGCGCAGCCGCTCACCAATAGGCATGCGTCTCCCTCGCGGACGCCATCCTATCACAGCAGCCCAGCAGGTAAACGTCTAATCACTCCTAAGCCTTTGATCTGTTGACCGTTTCTACAAATTGGAAATATGACAGCATCTAGAGGAGAAACAAATCTACCAGTTGGCAATGCTACCGGTTATGCTGGTGCCAGGACATCATAATATTTCATTTAAATATTTATGATAGTTGCCTCAGGAGCCAGACCTGCACTTAGCTTATGTGTGCTTGCTTAAAGGCAGACTGAGCAGGATTTTCCCCCTTGAAATAGCACAAACTCATTCAAAAATTATCCTACTCAATCATGACGTATGGCCAATTAGCGTGTTTGCAGAGAGCCTGCTGCCTTCTGCCTGGATTTTCTCATTTCTGAATGTTCGGGACGTTTCTGGGCGTTGACCTTTTGGCAGCAGGTGTGTCCGCCTGCAACAAAAAAAAACATTGCTGAATCGTTTTATATCTAAAAGCCAGGCTGGCAGCTAGCTACCGTTAGCGTAGCTTCGTTGTAGTAGAAAAGCTGATAGCTAACCGGCAGCTACCTGTCCAACAGAAAACAGGCCAACTCCTCATCGCTCTTCATCCCCATCCTCTCCTTCAATACTCTCCAACGGGTGAAAGCCAACAGATTCACTCTCGCTTTGGAATGAGCCTTGTCTGCTCGGTGTTTTGCCTCGCTGTACTTTTTTTTACTGGTTTTTACCGTTCTGGCAACCACAGGGACGAGTGGTCACCTTTGAAAGTTGTGTTTACAAGCCACAAGCAGCAAAATCCTACTCAGTATGCCTTTAACAAACACCCCATACTTAAGATAAAGTATACAAATATGAATGCACAGTGTGTGTGTGTGTGTGTGTGTTTTACCGGTTCGATCCCTGCAACAGACCAACTGTATGTTCTCACAGCAAGCAAGGCAAAATTCTGCCTCAGTTTGATCTCTTGACTTGAAAAATAAGAAAGCAAAATTGCATGATGCAGTGTCAGCACATTTGACTCCACCGCTTGCCACAACAGAAAGCAGCCAGGACTACAGCAAAGCATTTATGGTTGGTGGTTTTAGGTGACATCTTTGTTGACGCTGAGGAATGATAAGAGACTATAGATCAGCGGTTCTCAACATGGGGTCCAGGGACCACCAGGGGTCCTTGATATGAAAAAGACTGAGAATCACTGCTATAGATTACTTGAAACTGCTTCAGCATTATATTAGTTATTCTATCATGCTTGCATTTTAATCTTTTTTGCACCGGGCTTGGCAGCAGCATCACCACCAATGTCTTTGGGGAATTCAGCTTTTCTAATGTTTTTTGTGCAGATGTTAGTAGTCAGTGTTATAAATACCCAATGGACATTTTCCTTGCTTTTGATGGGGGGGAGAAATGTACAGACGCCTGGATAGAGTCTCACTTCACTGCATCAGGCAAATTTCTTATTTTTCCGTCACACTCCATTTGCCTCCTTCTTTGCATGTATTCACGCTGCTGCTAAATGTTTTTCCGCGTTCTGTCTGAACGTAGGGAAAGTGTGTCCCATCAACACCCATGCATCCTGCTCAAGTGTCCTTGAGCAAGATACTGAACCCTAACCAGCTCCAGGGTCCTGACCTCTGACCTCCCTGTAGAGGAGGGGCAAGAGAAAAGATGAATTTCTCCTTGAGGAATCAATAGGGTATCACAAAGTCGCGTCCTAGTGTTTCAGCATACTGCAAAATATACGCACCGGCTTGAGCTACAGCCATCTAACTATAGCTGTAATTGACTTGGGATGGAGATAGGTTACAATGTCCAGTATGTGACAAATTACCTACAATCAGTTGAATTAGATTTGCACATCCCTCTTCATTTTTCCTTCATTTGCAAGGATCCCCGCGGATGGACAGGTTCCAGTTAGCAAAAGAGCGACGGGAGGAGAAAGAGAAGACACAGGGTAAGACTGACTCTCCAGCTGGTGGGGCTGCATGTGGTCTGTCCCTTTCATCTGTCACTGGCACCGCTCACACACACACACACACACACACACACACACACACACACACACACACACTCACTGCATCATATATGGGTGCAGTAATGTGCGTGCGCTGTCTGTTTGCGTGTTAACACGACGCGTGTGTGTGCAGATCTGTCGGAGGTGCTGCGTGATAAGGAGCGCCGCGCGCAGCAGCAGCTGGAGCGCCAGGCCGAGGAGCGAGGGAGGAAGATGGAGGAGCAGAGGAGGAAGGAGAAGGTCCGCAAGACGGCCGCCGAGGAGAAGAGACGGCAGAAGCACGAGGACGAGAAGGTCAGAGGTCGCAGCACACTAATGCCACGTCCACGTCATATCAGAAGAACAGGGTGACGTTAGGGCTGGGCAATATATCAATATTATATCGATATCGTGATATGAGACTAGATATCGTCTTAGATTTTGGATATCGTAATATGGTGATATGGCATAAGTGTTGTCTTTTCCTGGTTTTAAAGGCTGCATTACAGTAAAGTGATGTCATTTTCTGAACTTACCAGACTGTTCTAGCTGTTCTATTATTTGCCTTTACCCACTTAGTCATTATATCCACATTACTGATGATTATTTATCAAAAATCTCATTGTGTAAATATTTTGTGAAAGCACCAATAGTCATCCCTACAATATTGTTGCAATATCGATATCGAGGTATTTGGTCAAAAATATTGTGATATTTGATTCTGTCCATATCGCCCAGCCCTACTTACAACTGAACATTTAGCCCACTTCGTAGAAAATACCGAGATATATATCGTGTATCGCCATTCAGCCTAAAAATACTGAGATATGATTTTTGGTCCATATCGCCCAGCCCTAGGTGACGTGTCGTTGCTGCATCGTGGAAGCGTTCACGTATTTAACTCGTAACGCCCACATCCAAGATGGCAGCAACAGCAGCCTCTTGCAACAACTCGTTACTTTAAAATCATGCGTAAACGAACCGCAGCAGTTATTGCTCACTCTTTGTAAATATAATTGATTGTATTAGTGTGAATATTACTGAGAATTTTAATTTTGTTTACCACCTGAGTTGACACAGTTGACAGTTGACAGTTTTACGTCTACAACAAATTCCACATGTTCAGCTTGAAATTACCACTAGGACGTTAACGTGAGCGTTTTCTCACAGTCGGCAGCTTTTATTTACAGTAAATCCAATATGAGCATCATCACCCTCCCCCTCCCCCTCCTCCAAATCATCCTGTTTGTCCATTCCTCTGTTCCTTCTACTCTTTCGGCTTATCTCTCCATCCTCGATCAATGAATCACTTCACTCCTCCCACTTCTCTCTTGTTCACATTCACAAACATAAACTTGGAAACTAGATCATAGAAATAACACTGGAACAATTGACTTCTGTGTATCACTTTCCAGCAGTGAGCAGCTCTTGGCTCTGTGCCGCTGAATTGATGGTGAAGCCATCCATAACCGAGTCAATGCATTTTCTGATACAGAACACAGTTCCTGCTCTGGTTATGCTGAGTTTAAGGAAAAAGGAAGCGATTAATGCTGTAGCTCAAATTAATTTGTATCAGCCGAGTAATCGCATGCAATTAGCTGAAGCGTGCAAGGTTTGGCTGATTCACTGCATTGGACTTAAGGTCACGGTATACTTGCTGCAGGGATGAATTTTAGCAGGTTGGTACGAACAAAAAGAGGACATGGTTGTGGAAAAAAACAAAAAGCCACATCGTCCTCTGAGTCCTCAGTGTGAACAGGCTTGCTGGTCGAGTCGAATTCTTCACACACCAGCCTGCTTGTCTGTAATTGGTCTAAAATATCATGTGATTGGAAATTTTCGACTGTGTTTCTGTTTTAGGGGAAGTTTGACTTTGTTGAGAACCACTGCCGTTACAGCACTGGTTCAGTCTGGGACTTGGGACCCCTGGGGGTTCACAGATGATTTTGGGCGTTTGTGAGACGATTCACGGAATTTGAAATAATTATTTTCTATAAGCTGTATGTACCTTCCTATACAAATGTATTGTCATGTTTTTACTGCTGGTGTCCAATGCCTTTTCCTTAAGTAGTAGTGAATAGTGGCAGCCTCTACTCTTAATTCCAATAACGAGTGAAGTAAAACAGCCTGAAAAGGGAAAATAAAAATCATCATTTGGTGTCAAAGTTCACCATTCTGCATCTTTAGTGGTGAGTAGAGGTATGAACACCTGACTCAATATAATCTGTTTTAGTGGCCAACATAAATTCACTGCTCACAGTTTGACCTACAGCGTAAGACGTGTCTGTCATGATTTAGTGCTGCAGGGTGCTAAGCAGCAGATGAAGGGTTAACAAGCTCTGTGACAGTCTGGTCCACAGAGGGTTCAACCATTCCGCTCAGAGGGGGGGGTTCTGTGTCTTTATTGATCTGAAGGCTCTATTTGCATGCTAAGATCAGCCCCTCCCCCCTCTCTCTACACACACTCATATGCATAACGTAATGACATAATGATTGGTCAGTCTCTTGGGGCGTGGGGGGCGTGGGGTGGGGGAGCTGAACAATGACATCATCGGCAGCGTGTCATGTGCCGTTTACTGGAACAGGCGGTCAATGTGTCCAGCGCTGTAACAGCACATATTTCATTTACCTCTGAGAAGAAAAGGGCCTTCTGAGAACCTTTAGAGGTTCTGCAGATTATAACCTCAGCAGAACCACAGAAGGTTTCTTAAAAAAAAAAACCTTTACAAATGAATCATGAACCATGACGCTGCTTCCATAAACCTCCAGCCTGCTTTGTTGTGCTGGGCTAAGAGGTGTGAAGAGTCTCAGTGTGTTTCTGCTGTGTTTGTCTCACAGGCTTTGTGTTGGGTTCTGTCATCCGGTCAGTCTGACTTTCCCTCTTTTAATCACAAACATTTTCTGTTCAAATATTTCTGAGAACAGTTACAGTTACTGCTGCAGAGACAGCATGCTGCAGGACTGCTTACAACGTTACTGGGACATATTACAGTATAATATAGTATAGTATAGTATACTATTCTATGCTATACTATACTATACTATACTATAATAGACTATAATAGACTATACTATACTATACTATACTATACTATACTATACTATAATAGACTATACTATATTATACTATACTATACTGTACTACAGTATACTATAATAGACTATACTATACTACAGTATACTATAATAGACTATACTATATTATATTATACTATACTGTACTACAGTATACTATAATAGGCTATACTATACTATACTGTACTATACTATAATAGACTATACTATATTATACTATACTATAATACACTACTATATTATACTATACGATACTATACTACAATATACTATAATAGACTATACTATATTATGCTACATCATATTATACTATAATAGACTATACTATATTATACTACACCATACTATACTATAATAGACTATACTATATTATATTATACTATACTATACTACAGTATACTATAATAGGCTATACTATACTATACTGTACTATACTATAATAGACTATACTATATTATACTATTCTGTAATAGACTATACTATATTATACTATACTATACGATACTATACTACAGTATACTATAATAGACTATACTATACTATATTATACTAT
>NW_027282528.1:37500-40000 GCF_046629955.1 Centroberyx affinis | reverse complement strand
ACACACACACACACACTCACACACACCATCCACCAAACATTTCCAATCATTCCTGGCCTACATTACAGATGCAGCCATTGCAGAAGTCCCATTTTAAATTTTAACTGCATGTTTGCTGAACCACTGCTGCACTGCTGCTCCATCCCCAAGAGGAATTTCTGAGAAAAAAAACAACTTTTGGTTCTGTAATTTATCAGGAATTGACTGATATCTAGTGGGTCGAGAAACATTAGAGTTTGGTTTTATAGGATTTCAGTTTTCTTCTACTGTATTGCATTCATGTAAGAATTGCCTACAGTAGGGATGCAGGACAGATGCAGGATAAGCTTAAAGCAACCATCAGAGGAGAAAAGGAGGCCGCACTAATAAAGCCAGTTTAGGGCCTCAAGCCTCAAAAAAAGGAAGCTGAGATCGTAAAAAATTAAAAAACAGGTTGCTTTAATTTGACTTTGTGCAAAAAATGAAAAGTGAAGACAAAGAAAGAGAGTGCTGATGATAGCCTGATGGGGTGAATCATTTTACTTTGTCTTCACTTTTCATATTTTGCACCATGTTGAATTAAAAGACCCCTTTTTTTTGACGCTTGATACCCCGACTGGCTGGTTTTCCCTTTTGAGCCAACACACCCAAAGCAATCACCAGTGCCTTAGTGAACACAGGCGCAGTATCAAACATGTCTACTCGCAATTTAATGGGACTACAATGGCCGCCGCTGCAGCCGCCCCCTCCCTCTGGAACGCCCTCCCCAGCCACATCCGAAAGGCCAACACTCTGTCATCTTTCAAAAAAGCCCTCAAAACCCACCTATTCACTCTTGCTTTTGACCTCTAATCGTCTTCTCCTCCCCCCTCCCCCGTTCCTCCCTATGTATACGTCCTTTTCTCATCTATTTCTATCTTTTATATATATCTCTATTAAATTTGTTTTATCCTGTGTTTGTAAAGCGTCTTTGAGCACCGAGAAAAGCGCTATATAAATGTCATGTATTATTATTATTATTATTATCACCCCCCCCATTTCAGGATAAAAGGGAGATTGCGGATAACAGCAGACTCACCCTGTATTCTGTTGCAGCAACACTTTTTCTGCAGCTTCATTTTCTTTCTTGCGTCACCAAGGTTAATGAATTCACCGGCCTGCATGACTCATTGATCAGCGGGATTATTTTCTGTGTGAACCGGCAGTTTTTTGTTTTTTTTTGTTGGTCGTGTTGATGAGTGTTTCTTTTGTTCCCGGGACGTTTATTGAATGTGCGTGTTCGTGACATTTTACGTCATCAAGTCAACACAGCGGCAGCCGGCGCTTTGTTTCTTTGTCACAAGGGTCTGACCGGACCAGGAGCAGGCTGTCTGGCTCCTGTGTTTGTATGTGTGTGTGTTTTATGTCAATGACTTGCGATTTGTGCTTTTTGTCAGTGAATGACTTCCTGACTCCGCCCTCCTCGGATCAGCCAATCAGCAAACGGCTCTCCAACTCTTCAGCTGCTCTCCACTCGCCAGAGAGAGGTGAGAGAGTTTGCTGGTGTTCAGATTTTATTCTAACTTTTAGTTGCTCACAGTAGTGTTTATCAAACTAAGGGTTGGGGCCCAAAATAGGTCGAAGGCGTACAACTGATAGGGCCCCAGATAACAGCAGTAATAAAATGTTTAAAGGAAGACACCAAGTTTTTCACACAATGATAAACACAATGATAAACACCAAGTTTATCATTTAACTTACCAGTTAAACGATAAGAACATAGACACCAAAATCGTCCATGCCATCCACACTTTAGTATACACTATGTTAGAATAAAATAATAACCAGACTTTTCTCAATACCTACAACCTAGATGATCCAGTCTGAAAAATATTATAATTTTGTCAAACAAGGACTGAAGTTACCTGCTACCCTTTTAAAAAAAAGTACCATGAATTGCTTGAATTTGCTATCAATCACTTTATAAGAATAGGTGTCATTTTTTTCAAATTTTTGAAAGCAACTGTTAATAAGTATATCTTCATATATCCTACTGTGAACTTCCAACAAAGAAAGTGAAAGAGACTTGAGTGTTGTGAGATTGTAAATATATTCTTTCTTTCAAATATTGCAAATTTCTGAAAAAATTTGAATATTATGAGATATGAGATATGATGTATATCTGACCTTTTCATGTATAGTGAATTTTGAATGAGAGAGAATTCGAGTTTTGTGCAATTCTGAATAACTGCATATCTTTCATATATTGTAAATCTCTAAGAGAGGATTTGAGTATTTCCAGATTGTATCCTATTAATTTCTGATTTCCCTGGATTTTGCGTCAATGTGTCTGTGTGTGTATTTGTGTTTGTGTTTGTGTGTGTCGGTCTGTGACCTGTCAGTGTCTGGTCTGTCCCATCGTACAGCTCCTTCCCCCAGCAACCAGAGACCGTACAGGAGTTCCTCCAACCGCAGGAGCATCACCGGACTCCCTGAAGAGAGCTCCAGAGCCAAAACACCCACGGTCAGTCCTCACACACAC
>NW_027282528.1:0-35000 GCF_046629955.1 Centroberyx affinis | reverse complement strand
TCTCTGTCTCTCTCTCTGTCTGTCTGCCTGTCTCTCTCTGTCTCTCTCTCTGTCTCTCTCTCTGTCTGTCTGCCTGTCTCTCTCTCTGTCTCTCTCTCTGTCTGTCTGCCTGTCTCTCTCTCTCTGTCTGTCTGTCTCTCTCTCTCTCTCTCTCTCTCTCTCTCTCTCTGTCTGCTGACCTCTGTGTTCCACAGTTAGCTTTTGTAAGATTTTCTGTTTGTCTAAAAGTTAATTCACATCTGCTTTCTTGTCTCCCCCCCCCCCCCCCCCCCCACAGAGTCTCCAGGCACGCCCACAGGCAGGAGTGTCGGTGGGACGACGGATGCTGAGGAGGCGTCCAGGCTGCTGGCTGAGAGACGACGTCTGGCCCGAGTCCAGAAGGAGCAGGAGGAGAGACAACGGCAGGAGGAAGAGAGGTGTGTGTGTGTGTGTGTGTGTGTGTTTATGTGTGTATGTGCCAGCTGTTTTTCATCATTTTCCATCATGCCAATCGATTCGGACCAAAATCTCATCACTTGCTTCACTGCACAGCTGCTTACATCTTGTTTGCCTGGGTTTGGCTCTCCACTACAGTCCTATAGGGCCAATGGACTCTCCAAAAATTAACCCAAAGCTTTTTTCAACACTTAAACAGGCTGTATTGTATTGAAAAGGATGGGGAAATAACGTCCAGGTGGAAAATGCCTGGAATTATCCTTTAATTAGTATAGGAAACTAAAATTTTTGTCCACTGGCCTAGTACAACCCAAGTTCATTTTACATTTTAGGCATTTAGGTGATGCTCATATCCAGAGTGACTTAGAAAGACTGCAGCAGTATAATAAGCTTCAGTTTGTAGTTCACCAACATTACAAGCAGAGGAGAGCCCTTTGAAAATTGCTAGGAAAACAAATTCATCGTCCATTTTCACTTTCCACTTTTTAACCAGCCAGCTAGATGTTTAGAATAGAACAGGACTCCAAATGATGGTTGGTAGAGTAGATTAACTTACCAGTGTTTTGCTGTTAATTTTGCTTCCTGATCTTACTAAATCTTTGTGTTTGATAATGTCTGTGTACATCCTCTCTCTCTCTCTCTCTCTCTCTCTCTCTCTCTCTCTCTCTCTCTGTGTTTCTTCAGGCTGAGGGCCGAGGAGGAGCAGAGGAGGCAGCGGGAGGCGCTGGAGCGGCAGGAGAGAGCGGCACAGCAAGCCGAGGAGGAGAGAGCGAGGCGGGAGGAGGAGAGGAGGGTCAGGGAGGAGGAGGAGAGACGGCAGAAGGAGCGGCGATGGAAGGACATGGAGGAGCAGCTGGACAGAGAGGTCAGGGTTCAGCACATTTCTAATAGGTACAAATATCTGGTTTATTTTGGCAAGGACAGACACAATGTGGGTTTGATTAAAGCCTTTGATTGAAGCTGTTATGTGTAGCATTTTAACATCAATAAATCATTACCACATTCATTTTGAGACATTAGTATAATTACCGTAAACCAACAAGACCATCGCTTATAACAGTGGTTCTCAACGTGGGGTCCGGGGACCACCAGGGGTCCTTGAAGGGCTTCCAGGGGGTCCCCAGCAAATTGATGAATTGTTAAACCTCAGCATTATTTCATTTACCAGTTAACACAAGTTAACACAATTAGAAAATGTAGAAGAATGACTACTTTGATCATAGTTTCTCTGTTATCTCTCTACCTACAATACAGATAGTCATGGAATTCTGAACAAAAACATATCTAACAATAAAATTATTCTCAGAAAATCTCATCAAGTGGGGGTCCGTGGCTCTAATGTGGACTAACTTAGGGGTCCTTGATATGAAAAAGGTTGAGAATCACTGGTTTATAATACTGGCAGCCTCTTCTGCCTTCTACACTTTAGCTGGAAATCTGCTGGATTGCTTTATGCAACCTGTCCAGGGTTTTTCCCAGCCTTCTGCCCAATGCATGCTGGGATATAGGCCCCAGCACCAACCCCCCCCCCCCCCCTGCTTTGACCCTGAAAAGGAATAAGCAGGTAAAGAGAAGCTCTGACTGTTTTCCAGAGGGAGGAAGCCTTCCTGCGAGCCCAGAGAGAGGCAGAGAGGAAGAGACAGGAGAGAGAGCTGCTGCACATCCAGGAGGAGCAGGAGAGGCTGCAGAGGAAGAAGGTAACACACACACACACACACACACACACACACCATCAAACACCATCATTGACGCACATACAGACTCTCTTAACATTCCACTCACACACTGTGAAAATGCTGCTTCTATTCACACTGAACAGATTTCAGCACATTTCCTATTCCCTGAATTCATAAACTGATTCATAGAATATTTAGATGTTCAATCCAAAACGAGACGAATGAGATGCAGCATTTCAGTTCAGCTCAGTTTCCACATTCATCTCATCAAATGGCCTTTCTCTGAATATTGTTAAAAAGACAATAGAAAAAACAAGATGGATTTCATTGTCGGTTTCTTTTAGATCTCAAGAATGACGGCGTCTGTCTTCCTCAGCAGTAATAATCAGAAGAATAAAAAAAAAATCCTCAGCAGTGTCAACATAATGTCTAGTTTCAGTCTTTCTCTTCTCTATGAACTCTGGTGATTTGTGTTCGTCTGATCTTACAGAGAATCGAGGAGATTATGAAGAGAACAAGAAAGAGTGAAGTGGATCCTCCATCTCCCGCCCCAGGTAGACACTACACACACACACACACACACACACACACACACAGCAACATCACCAAAATGCTTCAAATATACACACATACAGTACATATACATAAGCCCCCAACACACACACACACACACTCCCACTTACTAACAAACTCTCACCTCGCTATTAGCTTCATTTTTCAGTGTAATTTAAATGTACTTTATTCTCTTACTTATCATCTTAGTCATTTTTTCACCATGTTGTGTTCTGCTGTCATTCAGACCCTGTTACCCAATCCAGCTGTGCCTTTGCTTGTCATCTTGCTTTTTGATTTTATGGCTTTTGGTTTCCTTCTTCCTTCTTCCCACCTGCACAAATATGTAATTTGTCGTCTATAAAATCTAATCAGAGTGTCTGAGCTGACTGCAGTGTGACTCAGCAGTGTCAGCCAGGCAGGGAAGCAGCTCCCCCCTGTGGTTTATAGCAGTAACACACCAAGAAAAAATACACATCATTCGCTGACAGTACAAATACGTACATTTTCTTTTTAGCATGGTTGGCTGCAGTGGGAATGAACCCCCTCACCCTGACAGAGACACTGCCTTGCTGCACACACTGAGTTACAGCTGAATTCATATTGTCAGGAACAGAGTGCACCTCTACCTGCCTGCAGCTTGCCTCTTTCTCAGGGGATTGAACCTGTGACAGACAGGCACACTGACCACTGTACTAACAAGCAGTCAGTAGCTGGTAACACACAACATTTACCACACATTTCCTCAAGAACAGGTGTATCTTCCAAGTATAACAGGCTTTATTTTTTTGACTAACCAAAGCATTGGAAAACACTGGGGGCAGCAGTAATCTAGAGCAGTGGTTCTCAACGTGGGGTCCAGGGACCACCAGGGGTCCTTGAGGGAGTTCCAGGGGGTCCCCAGCAAATTTAATTTACAAGAAGTTAGAGAATGTTGAAGAATGACTGTTTTGATCATAGTTTCACTGTTATCTCTCTACCTACAATACAGATAGTCATGGAATTCTGGACAAAATCATATCTGACAATAAAAATATTCTCAGATTTGTGTCCGAGAGACAAAATCTCATCAAAAAGGGGTCCGTGGCTCTAATGTGGACTAAACTAGGGGTCCTTGATATGAAAAAGGTTGAGAACCACTGATCTAGAGGTTAGAGGAGAAGCAGGCTTATGACTGGAAATTCACCGATCAATAGCTCAAGTTCAAGTCTGTTTATTTGTCATATACACAGCCTACACAGGGTAAACAGTGCAATGAAATGCTTATACTGTATGTTGGGTCCTCTCAGTATAAAAGGAATAGTAACATATATTCACAAAGATAAATAAAGAATTAAAATAAAATAAGAATCAAAATATAAATAGAAAAACACAATTTAGGAGGAAAGAAATAAAAAAAAAAGCATAAGAACATAATACTGTAGTGCAAAGTGACGTAATGTGACATAAAACACACAAAAACTAAACTACACAAAAAGAGGAGTATGAACACTCAGTCAACTAAACCTGGATAAATAAAAGTTAAAATAAAAATCACTGACGTTTTCATATAAATAAGTGTCCCTTTGTCACCAACTGATGTAACCCAACAGTGATCCAACCTAGTGGAAGTGATGCGTTTTACGTTTCCAGTTTGTTTGGAATAAACAGAAGAAGAAGAAGAACTGGGTAGTTACCATGAGCAGCCTGAACAGACAAAGAAAAGAGTGCCACCTTTTATAAATGCAGTCCATTTACCTACAGAAACTCAAACTGCAGCAACAGAAAATCCAAGCTCCGCCCACACTGTTTGATTGACAGGTGATCTGTGGGAAGTGCAGTGCAGAAACACCACAGTGAGGCTGAGCAACAGAGATGGAGACTAAATCCAAAAAATGAGGATCTTACAGATTACTAAAAAAAAACAACTAACATTTGCCAATAGACAGACTGTAATGTAACTACTCCTTGTGCTATTAAACGAGTGTAAATGTCTATGGACATCAGAGGAGAGGGGAGCAGGTGAGTAACGTTACCTGTGTCCCCCACCCCCCCCCAGTCTCTGAGGTGGGGGCCCAGGCCGGTGAGGTGCTGGAGGAGGACATCCCAACTCCGGCTGAAGCCCCTGTCATCACACTGGGACCCCTGGAGACCAAGAGCTGTGTGGACGAGCTGTCTGACGGAGTCCAGTCTATGGATGTCAGGTGAGACAGCTGTCTGTCTGTCTGTCTGTCTGTCTGTCTGTCTGTCTCTCTCGCTCTCTGTCTGTCTGCCTCTCTGTCTGTCTTTCTCTCTCTCTGTCTGTCTGTCTGTCTTTCTCTCTGTCTCTCTCTCTCTCTGTCTGTCTGTCTTTCTCTCTCTCTGTCTGTCTGCCTGTCTCTCTCTCTGTCTCTCTCTCTGTCTGTCTGTCTGTCTCTCTGTCTGTCTCTCTCTGTCTGTCTGTCTGTCTTTCTCTCTGTCTCTCTCTCTCTCTGTCTGTCTGTCTTTCTCTCTCTCTGTCTGTCTCTCTCTCTCTCTCTGTCTGTCTGTCTGTCTCTCTCTGTCTGTCTGTCTGTCTGTCTCTCTCTCTGTCTCTCTGTCTGTCTGTCTCTCTCTCTCTCTCTGTCTCTGTCTCTCTGTCTGTCTCTGTGCTGTTTTAGCTCTCTCAGGCTGCGTTCACACTGCAGGACTTCATGCTCAATTTCACATTGCTGCTGCTCAGTTGTGGGGGTTTTTTTTGGATGTTTTTTTTGTTCATATTTATTCCAGGATGTAACCCGAATCCCATACCAATATGAACTGACAGCGATGAGGAAAACATGTACGCAGAGTAACAATAACTAAAGACGTCACATCCATTTTGTCTAGCTAAGCTTCCCCTGCTTGTTTTGAACACATTTCAGTTACAGTCCATGTCTTCGAGTTTGACTGAATTGAGGCGTTTCCTCTCCTCGTCCTCCATGCTAACGCTGGCTCAATCAAGCTGCCATGGTGCCAAGATTACTACAGTTGTCTCATGTGAATGATGTAAAATTCACTTACTGTCACTGCAACATTGACAAATTCTGATCATTCAAATACAAGTCGAATATGGGTTTCATTCCTCAGGATCCGATTTTGTACCACATATCCTAGTGGTCCAGATTAGAAGTGAGAAAATGTGACTCCATGTAGCTTTTTGCTGTTCACACTAGGTCTGCAACTAACAATTATTTTCATTGTCGATTAATCTGTTGATTATTTCTCGATTAATTGATTAGTTGTTTGGTATAAAATGTCAGAAAATGGTGAAAAATGTGGATCAGTGTTTCCCAAAGCCCAAGATGACGTCCTCAAATGTCTTGTTTTGTCCACAACCCAAAGATATTCAGTTTACTGTCATAGAGGAGGAAAGAAAACAGAAAATATTCACATTTAAGAAGCTGGAATCAGAGAATTTTGACTTATTTTTCTTTAAAAATTACTCAAACCGATTAATCGATTATCAAAATAGTTGACAATAAATTTAATAGTTGACAACTAATCGATTAATCGATTAATCGTTGCAGCTCTAGTTCACACTGACTAGAAATCATCAGATCTGAGTCACATGTGAGGGGGAAAAGGATTGTTTTTATATTATTATTATTTCCCTCTGCCCCCTCAGCCCAGTGTCCCGGGATGAGCAGGCGAGCGCTCAGGAGTTTTCTCCGGTCACTGAGGGAATAGACGGAGTGAATAACGGCTGCACCCTGGAGCAGCTGCTGGACCTGGACGCCCCGGGGCGAGGTCAGGGCCAGAGGGCCCAGACGCCCCCCTACCCCAAGCTGCAGGCCGGCAGCGGAGCGGCTCTGGGAGACCTGAACAAGAACCTGCTGATCCAAGCTTACAACGCCGCCTCCGAATCCTCCCAGCTCATCCACAGCCTCAGCCCCGGCAAGCTGGACGTCCAGTAGCCAGGTAGAGACACACACACACACACACACACACACACACACACGCACACACACATACACATGCACACACACACAGGAACATGTTTATTTACAACGCAGTGATTTGTGTAAAATAGATGAAGGAATAAAACATAGTACTAAAACAAAAATATTTAATAAAAATATGTTATTTGTGCAAGTGAGATTGAAAAATTAGGTCCTAAAAAACTTACCATGTGTTCACATTGTGAGTGACTTGGTTGATGAGTCGCTCTATTCTGAACGATTGTGGGCAGGGCCAGAGGTGGTATTTTTTGCTGCTCTAATATTGCCTTTCATAACATGTTTTGATAACTTAGCATACCTAGCTAGTAAGAACTAATTAAGTAGCATTAATAAAAAATAAACATAAATTTCAGAGCTTACCATTGACCCCAAAAATGAATGCAACTGTTCTCCAAGCTTTGTGTTTGAGACGTTTATTCCTGTCTTTAAAATAAAAGTTGCAGAGAACTGGGACGCTTTGATTGGATGTAATCAACTTCTTCTCCATTTTGCACTTGCCAGGTGTGACTGTTGTATAAAACAAAGTGACATCAGTAGGGAAACAAGGAGGCACAGAAATCGGTGAAACGTTCAGCTGTGGCAGCTTGTTGAGCACATCAGCTGGTCGCTCAGCAGTGGAAGAGATGAATGGACTTGTTGACTTGTTGATCACAGTGTTTTCAACAAGTCAGTGCGATCTTGGCACGTTGGCGGCCCCACTGTCAGCGGGAGGTAACAGTTTGAACTTGGAGGACTTCAACAGAATTCCTGTAACGTGACGTCGGTCAACTGCAAACTCCTCAGAGCAAAATGTCTCCTGAGTGTAAAATCAAGATGACAAGCAAAGACACAACTGGACAGTTCACCTCCTGCAGGACAGAAATGTTTCGGCTGTCATCTCATTGATCTGCAGATAGGTAATCGCTCTTGGCACTTTGTCACTTTGTCACTTTGTCTTCCTCCTGTCTTCCAGGAAAGTGAGTGTTGCTGGAGCTGCAGGTTCGGTACAGACAGGAGCCAGGAGAAACAGAGTGGTGAGAGACCAGACCGAGAGAGCATCACCTCCTGCTTCCCTCCCTCCCTGCAGCCCACTGGGAGAAGGAGAGACCCTCCGTCTGGACCCCCCCCCCCCCCTCCCCCCTCCTCCATATTACCAAGCTCAACTCCTGGATTCCCTGGATAAACACACACATAAACACACACTCTTAACCGTAAAGCTTCTGGCAACATTTTGAGGCGATGCAGATGGGAAATTTTGTGTCGCAAATAATGTTTCAGATGATGTTTCTCCACCATGAAAGGATTATGTGCCAACAGAACAAATTGAACATACTATTCTTACATAGAAAAAAGGAAATGACTGGTTGTTCTATATTGTCAAACTAGGATAAAAAAAAATGTATTGGGTGCTCTTGGAAAACGGGGAATAAGAGTGCTACAAACAAAAGGAAAATCCAGGCACTCCAAATATAAAAATATAACCACGAGGGAGTAAATATTACTACTATAATACTATACTACTATTCTTACATGTTCATCGTGAGAAAAGGTTGGAAAAAGGTTAAGTAAAGGCATGTAAATCAACATTAGTTAAGGTTAGGGCTAGAGTTAGGCAACTAAAACGGTCAGGTTAAAGTTTTGGTCATGGCTGAATAAGGAAAACGTTAACTGAAAATGAAAAAACTTCCCTCCCAGTAGACAACTTGAGTCATGAGTTGGGAATTGAACCTGCATCTTTCTAAAAAAAAAAAAAATGGCATTGTCTTGCTAGAATGTAAACGTGGAGCGATATATCGTCCCATCCCTATTATTTATATTTTAAGACTTTATGCTCATTTCACTAAATTCCCTGAAACCAGGCGGCCTGAACGAGAGGATCTTTTCACGATACGTTTATTCCTTCAAACCCCCGTCTGTAATCAACATCGACATCCTCCCTCTTGCCTCTCTCTGCCTGTCCCCCAGTCGAAGGCAACATTGCCCGTCTGCGTTGCCTCCCAAAGCGTTGCCCGCTTCAGCCTCTCCTCCCCTGCCTGTGTAATAACTCTGTATATAGACGTGTGTCGGTGTTTGTGAGGGGATAGGAAGTGACTCTGTAGCGCTTCTCCAGTGGGAAGCGGTGAATCCTGTGTAGCTAGATAACCTGTTCATCCCCTCTGCACACCGAGGGGCTGCTGTTGGCTGTTGGCTGTCGTAGCTGTGTACTTCAACCATGTCTGGGCGTGTCTCTCTTGCTGTCAGTGTTTCTGATGGTTCCTGTGTGTTTAATATCATCACTGACCTGCTGTACTGTTGAATCTATTCAAAAAAACAAAAAAACAAAACACTTATTACGACTTCTATAAAACCCAGCTACCCAGTCGACTGTAGATTTGCTATCATCCTGACACCGGACAAAACTCCTACAACAACAACTCTTATACTCCTGCTGTTGACCCATAACAAAGTAGCCTATAGCTTTGGTTTCTCTGCTGCTCGTCACTCGGTCCATGGACTCTTTCTGTGGCGATATTCCACAGTGAGGATATGAAGAATACATGTGAGGGATTGAGGGGGGGGGGGGGAGGAACAAAAAAAAAACCGAATCAAAATGTCCTGTATTTTTTATCTGCAGGTCAGGAAAATATCGATTACGGTGTGTTGTGTATTTGTTTGGCACTTCACTGTAAACCGCGCTCGCCGCAGCTTAGTGTGCACTTAGTTGTGTGTCTCCACCCGCTCCGAAGACCCCCCCCCCCCCACCAGATTCTTCCTCATTCTGTAAAAAAAAAGAAAAAAAAAAGAAAGACCCCCCCAAAAAAATATACCTCACCGATTTAAAAAAAAACTAAAAGACTCTGGTGTGTTTAACAGCCGCTCATCGCCACGCAACTCATCACCTCTCGAGGCCTTAAACCTCCGTTGCTGTCAACATCCCCACCCCGGTTTGAAACACCCGACTCCCGCTTCGCTCTCAGGGTGTGTGTCGCCCAGCATGTGTCGCCCTCGCTGGTTTTAGT
Source organism: Centroberyx affinis (assembly GCF_046629955.1). NCBI lineage: Eukaryota > Metazoa > Chordata > Actinopteri > Beryciformes > Berycidae > Centroberyx > Centroberyx affinis. The sequence goes on along the minus strand of NW_027282528.1, from coordinate 25,421 downwards.
ACCGCTCTAGCCCTCGCAGTAGACTCGAGTGTTTACCGAGTCACTGCAAACCTCCACTCCGTGTCGTTTTTAAGTTGCCCCCCCCCCCCCCCCCCATTAGGTCTTTATTTTCCAGATTCTGTTGATATTCATGGTATAAGGGTCTCCTGGGGCCCCGCGGTTGTTAGGGTTCCCTTGTATATGAAGTAAAAAATAAAGGACATAATGTTTATCACAATATTACTTAACTCTGTGACACTGCAGCTTGGTGGAATTATATCATTGTAGATGTGGTGCATGGATAACTGCTGAAAAAGAACAATAAACTTCATCAAGCCATCTGTGTCAGTGAGTCGGATCAATACAGAAGGGAAACAATACAGTGTATAAAGATTAAAGATCTGTGTGACATGTTTAGTCTTTGACATCTATCCAATGAGAATGCCACTTACACCTATATGCAAAAAATTTGATTCACCATTATCACTGTGTATTGTGTTGACATGCTGCACTGATATTACAAATTAGCTGTATAAAGTTAAGCATTTTGACTGAGACTCCTACACATTATCAACGTTTTGCTCTGATGACTGAGTCAGGATCAATATATATATATACAGTATATCGGATGATTTTCTTTTTTTTATGTAAATTTTCCTAACATTGACCCGATGGTGGTGCACTTTCCCCGGGTGCTTTTAGTTCCCCGGATCTGTCAGGCGGATGTGGAAAACGTCCGTTAAACTCGCCAGAATAACCAAGAATAGGACTTCCGGTTTGGGCGTTTAACCTTCAAAATAAAGGCGCTAAGGTTTAAACGTCGAAATACGGATTTATTATATATATTTACATTGAATCACCAAACCCAATGAGAGAGAGAGAGAGCTCAGATTAATGTTTAATATCATAATGATGTTGAAGAAAATCTATAATATGCACCATTTGTCAATTACATAGACTGTATGCTACACTGCACACATGCTAAATTGAACACTGCACAGGTCATCTTTGATCGTTTCTGAATCTGGACAAAATACAAAATGGTAAAAAAAAAAACCCAAAAAACTCCTGTACATACTGATATTTAGGCTCAAGAGGTCGCTGAAACATCATGGCAGGCCATGCAAGTGTTATTATCAGACACCCTCAAATTCAGTGATAGGCTCTATCATGTTTTATCTCTATGGGCCCTACTGCAATGACAAGTGACATTTTCAGTCACCTTTTATTGATGCTGAACAATTAGAATTAAAGTTTATTTGTATTGTTCAGTTTAAAGCTTAATTCATTGCTTTGAGCATTTGCTTTGTGAATTTTTTGGAGTTGATATTTGATATGTGACTGGATTTTTGTGGATATGTACAAATAACTAACTCTTATTCTGAAAAGAGCGGACCGGAAGTCTCAGTCTTGTTCTTGCTGGTGGTACAGGGCTGAAGTCCACATCAAGACATCAACACTGCCATTTTCGGAAGGCTTGCACGAAAAGCACTAAATATTTAGCTAGTTAGTGGTTAAATATGGTCAGCTGAAGTTGTTTTGTAGATCTGTGAACCTGACCGCCTGGTGTTTTGATGTGCTTGTCCTCCTGTTAGCCGTTTAGCTAGCCGCGGCCACCCGGAACGTGGACAGAGGTAAGACAGCCGCGTACGTAACGTTAGCTGCTAAAGCTATTAGCTTTAGCACTAGCCAGCTAACAGCTAACATCAACAGCTAGCTAGTTTTAATGCATGGGCCATTACCGAAGAATAAAACTAAATACCGGTTGTGTACTGTCTTATTATTGTGCATGCTTACTCCCGTCGAGGCTACACATCATTTGGAGAGATTAAGTGTTAGAGAATAGCTTGTCTAACGTCAGTTTGAAAACGCACTTCCAGACAGCAGTCAAGTATGTAAGGTTAAAGTAAATGTTGTAGCATATTAGCTAACGTTAGGCTAACAAACCACATTATATCTTAAAATCACGCTACTCATTTTAGTTGTTTAAGGGGATTACCACTAAAGAACTCACACAGGTTATTTCCTTTGGCCTAGAACAGTTTAATCGGTACATATTAGTAATGCTAGAAACTGGAGTCATTTTGACATAAAATCAATCTCCTGTTTATATTGTAATGAGCAGCTTTAGACTAGATTTTAAGTATGTCAGAAATTTGAGTAATATATTGTTTTTCGATCTTTGGGAGAATGAATGGTACTCTGCACTTGTAGCACAATATACAGTGTTTTGTACAGTGGCTCTGTGTTTTACCTGCAGTTTTACACTTAGTAAAACACATAATAAAAATCTCTCCTTTTCTTGAAGGTTGAAATGTCGAGACCAAGATCACGATCACCACATTACAGGTGAATGCACTGTCATTACATTGATGCTGTGTTTCAGTGTGTCACACAGGATCTGTGTAGCTTAATGCTCCCAAAGAAAATTCTGCATCATTCAGTGTGACCACAACACAGAAAAATCTGTTTTCTTTTTGTAGTAACTTAAAATTTCAAGACTGATTTATTGACACATGTATTACCAGTGCTAACATGCCTTGTTGTAATATGTCCTTATGCAGAATGAGCCCCCGGAGGCATGAAGGTGCAGGAGGCCATTCCCGGAGATTCCCGTGGGACGAACCGGACTTTGACCCCCAGAAGGTGCTGGCCGAGCTGGACGGGATGCCCATGGACAGGAGCCGCCGCCTCAGAGAGGATCTTGAAGAATCCTGGGCCTTTTTCATGGAGGATAATCACTCAGAGGGCCAGAGAAGATCCCCTCCCTTCCCAGATGACCATCAGTTTGGGCACCAGCACCATCCAGACCTGGAGGAGTTCTACCGCAGGACGCCGCCGCCACATCCGCACGAGCTGGGCTACGCCGAGCGCAGGAGGCTCTCCCCGAAGCAAGTTCCCCACAGGCGGGAAGGCGGAGACAGAGGAAGAGGAGGGTTTAGAGAACACTTTGTAAACAGGGGGAGGCCGCCCCACTCGCCTCAGAGGCCGAACAGGGAGCGGTTTCCCTCCACGTCTCCGTCACACTTCAACCACCAGCAGAGGGAGGCGGCGGCGGGCTGGAGGAGGGAGGAGCAGGGCAGAAGTCGAGGGTCCAGAGACCTGGATGACCGGGGAGGGGTGGAGGGGAGGGAGAGAGGAAGGAGGGACGCACAGGGTCTAAACAGAGAGAGACGAAGGGACGACCTGCATCAGGAGAGGACCCCCCCCTTAAAAAGGCACAGGAGAGACATGGATGACGCCGTGCACCTTGGGTAAATTTTAAGCCGTGCGGTTTGCAGCACTATCACAGGGAAAAATGGAAAAAACAAATACAGAGGAATCCCCAACTATCTTATCGCTATCTCTCCAAGCGGCAAAATTCTTCACTGTCCTTCGTCTTGCCTTATTTAGCATAATGTGAAACACTAGTCTAACTAATGTAGTTGCATGGCTTAAAGTCCCTGTTTTCTCTCACTAGGTTCATCTGAGCCTTGTAAATTACTGTACGTCTAATTGTGTTGAACATAGTTGTTAATTAATATTTAATGATAGATCTGTGCTTCTATTTTGTATAGTGTCAGTGTTTTAATGGCAAAAGTAGTTTTTAAATATTCATGTCACTGTGGTACTCCGTAAATCACATTTTTAGTGCTGTTAACCTTAAATGAATCAAAAGCTAATGCTAAAGCTACAGTCCGCGATTTGAACATAATTGCTTGTGCTGTGCAAGAGGAATTACAAAAGTAAATGCCCCAGAGTGTAACCTAAAGCTAACCTTGCTGACTAGCTATCATGGTGACACTAACTAGCATAGTGCTGACATCAAAAGTTCACTTACTAGTGTAGCAAGACTGTAGCTAGCTCTTGGTCACTGGAAAACCCTTTCGAGTTTTTAGTGCACTCCATTTGACGAAGGCTGAGCCAATATTGGTACGATGCTGGGAACCGTCAAGCACAAGTTTCTGTCAATGTGCCGTTTCTTAGTTGTAGATGCACATCATTACTGCTAGCATTATCTTTTGAGATGTTCAGTTGCCAACTTCAACTTATCAATCTCCAATGCCGCTCCAACCTCTGTTGCGAATTGTAGCTTTAATAATCAATTTAATTAACAATCTGTGCTTGGGTGAGGCATCAATCGCGGATTGTAGCTTTAACAATCAGTTTAAACCGGTAGATGTGAAGATGTGACCGTTCCGTGTGTCATTGTTGAACCATGTCACCTCCTCTTATGCCAACACAGGTACGGGAAAGAGGAGGAGTTTAGGGAGCAGCGTTTCTCCCTGGAGAGACCCAGAGATGGGTTTGAAGGAGGCACCCAAGGGGGCTTCTCCCGCGGCGATGTTCGCCATTCAGGACCGCTTGTCGTTGAACATGATCACGGCATTGCAAAAGGCAGAGGACCGCCTCGGTGGGAACAGTTTGACGGTCGCGAAGATCGCAACCCAGACTTTGATCGAGAGAGTCGCCCCCGTCAGGCGGGCTCACAGGAGCGTTTCAGGAAGTCAAACAGCAGGTCTGATGTCAGGGAAGAGACGAGGGGACGCCATATTCAAGATGGCAGGAGAGACATCGGCTGTGAAACTAGGAGGAGCCCTATGCTGCAAGACAGAGCCAGCCCGATGGGATTCGCTGACCGAGCTGGTCCCATGAACCACAGGGGCAGGGGCGGCCCTCGCCCGGCGAGGGGGAGGGCCAATCGTGGCCGGGGGGGCAGGACTGAAACGGTTCCCCATAGGAACCACCCTCGGTTACAGCAGTTCCCCCAGAGACGCCAGGATCTGCCTCAGGAGCATCAGAGGCAGGGGTACCGACCTGCGGAGGAAGACTGTTACGCAGATCCTCTAGAGGAGGAGCCCAGCTGGGCAGAAGAAGCTTCACTCAGGCAGTGGGATCGCAATAGACCTGGAGGTCTGGACCAACATCTACCAAGGAACGACTTGGACCCTAAAATGCCCCGTCAGAGGGAGGGCAGCTGGACCGCTCAACAGGAAACCAATGAGATGACAGTCGCATCGGAGGAGACACTGACCATCAAAGTGGACATGAGCCGACCCGCGAACCAGAACAGGTAGAGTATTTTTATCAAAACATAACGAGGGTGAAGGGTGAAAGTTCACGCATTCTCTTCCTGAGCTCACTGAACGCTGCCACAGGAAGAGAAGAGAAGTGAAGAAGCCCATTGGAGAGATTGGAGTGGATAAAACACACAATCACTTCCCATAAGATGGTGGCAAGAAACTACAGCTCTAACGCTGCCAGGATCCAGGAGCTCCACTCCCACTGGAGACAGCCATGCTTAAAATGCATTTGATGCTTTTGATAAATGAAATATGCTTTCCTATCTCTGCTTTCATCAACCGATCAGGATGCCTTGCAAAGGTTTCTACAAGTAGCAACACATTTTCATCCAAAGGTGGAATCTCCGAATCTCATATAGAAAACCTGTGGACTTGATCGTCACAGCATCTTGTTTATCTGGGAAAGTTCAACTTCATTTATTTCTACAGCCCTTTATCACATGCATGTCTTGAAGGACTTTACAGAGCATGAGCCTAACTAGATCTAACTGATCAACGATCAATCGTAGAACAGCATGATATAACACAAACACAAGGGAGCAGAACAAAGCACAACACACACAATAGCAGATTATAGGAAGACACCCTACCTATTCTACATAGCCTAACCTACCGGCTCCACCAGCCTTAGACCCTCGAAGCATACAAGGAAAAACTTTGGCGGGCCGAGTCAAAGAGGGATCCCCCACCGGGACGGCTGAGCCTGCAATAGGTGCCAGGACTAACAGTGGAATAGGCAGTAACATGGACAATGACATAAGAAAACATATGGCATTCGTCCACCCACATTTCCTCTAGGAACACAGGAGAAGGCTCATATTACCTAAAGGAAAAAACATGCATTTCTGGAGAAGCTTTTAAACGAGCCTGCATCACCTTTTCAAATATCCTATAATCTGTGGAAGATTACACTGGAAGCAGATTATTCCCTTTTTAAAAAGGAGCATTTCAACTGCACCGTTTTAAATAAGAGAAGATACAGTTGGACATTAAAATTAACTGGAATTATCCAATAACAGGAATTCTGATATTTGCATTTGGGATTGGAAGGCTGTTTAACACGCAGCCAGGACAGTGTACTGCTGTGTTGATGAGATGGAAGGAGCTACAGAAGAGCGCCACACCTCCACAACAGATGACTAATTGAAGCCACAGTCGATGACTAGGAATGGAAAAATTTTTTAAGAAGAAATGTAAAAGTCTCACATCTCCATTGGAAGGCTGCCATGACAACCTGGGACTATTAAATGATAACCATTTGGACATTATTGAAGCTGATGCATAATTTAGGGGATGCTGGATAGCCTGACCGACATTTGACAGAAGAGCAAGACCATGATGGACAGACGCATCATCAACGGATTGTTAATTATCTGAGAAACTCTGAATGACGTTGATGGGCTCCCTTTAGTGTTTTTGTCTGTAATTAGTTGGAAAGCTGAGAGGGAGACACAGGACAAAAAACACTCTCCCAGGCCAGCAGACGATTAGCGGAGATCTTAACCGCTAAACCACCACCGGGCATCCAAAGTCTTTTCTGTCTGTCTCCTTTGGGACGGCAGACAGAGGAAGCAAGACCTTCAAAGCCAACTGAAGAGCAGACAGCAAGAGGAGTCTTTGAATTAGACATTTTTTTGCTGTTTACACATCTGCAGTGTAGTCAGGGCAGGGCAGACACAAACCACTGAACGGTCAAAACGCATTGTTGTGTTAAGAGAGTTATTCTGAAGCCAAAAGCATCCTGAAGGACCTTTTTTAGTCCTGCACAGTACTGAACCAAGTATTGATCCCTTGTTCTTAGTTTGTTTGCCTAAAAGCTACAGTGAGAGGATACGCCCGCCAAAGACCAGCGGTTATCAAGTGGACGTTGATTTTTTTTTTTTATATTATATAAAATTTTCATTTGAAGTATGTTCAGATGTAAGATGTGGTATTTTGTCACTCAACACTGTGATATGTAGGAATGTCTCTGTTTCAAAGGTCAATAATTTGAAGATTTTCGTTTTGTTTTTGGAGCTTGTCACCTAAACTAAAAACGAATTCTTCAACTATTGGAGGACAGGAAGAATGCAGTGTACAGAGACGAATGACATCTCTCCCCACATATGGCATGTTTGGAGAACCACTGTTTTGTCATGGAAACACTTCTCATACTTATTTTGTGCAGAACCTTCTCCTGATTGATACCACACAAGCTGCTACTGGTTGATGGGTCTTCAACTATTACCTGCTTCTTCTAAAGATCTGAGACTTCAGCCGCTGTTTGTGAATGTGGATCAGCGGACATGAACTCAGTGTGTGTGGTTCAGAAGGCCAACACTGAAACTGGGAAATTGAATCAAAACCAATCTTAACAACGGTTGAGACGGACAGCGCTCTGTTTAACCAAGGATTTTGTGATGTGCAAACTTTGGCAGTTGTGCAGCATCAAAGAATCAAAAGAAAGCCAGAGAGGAGAAACAGTCCGTCACTGAAGGAAGGATGTTACAGTCCGAGTTAGCGTCATGAGAGCTGACATTGGATTGGCTCACACAGAGGCACAGTCCTTCACCACATCGAGGGAAAACATGGATTATGTTAACCGGGCGAGTCAAGACTCAACAAAGATCACTGGTTGGAGGCAGTGAGTATCTGAAGGCGACGATGATGATGATGAGAGCATTTTCAAGCAGGACAGGAAACCATTACATCCACAGACCAAAGTTGCGGATTGGTTCCAAAATTCAAAAGCCACTCTCACCATTTTACCAGCCAAATCTGATTTTTGGAAATAGAAAAAGATCTCCAGACGATGGTTGGTTTCCCAAGTGGCTTTGTAGAGTAGACAAACATACAAAAAAAAATGTCCCAGCATAATTTCCCATCCTGTTTAAAGAGCTGGCAGCATCAGTGACAGTGTCGCCTGTTGAAGGTCAAAGTCCTGTCTTTATGGATTGAAACCCAGCAAAACAACAGCACCCAACCCTTGATGTTGAGTCATTTATGTGGACTCTTAGTATTTATATTACCAGGAACTTTTAATTTGGAAACAGGACTCACAGGACTCACGTTTTTTGTCCACCTGCCCGAGTGACTGATTGGATTCAAAGATTTAAAAGAAAACAGCCAAATCTGATTTTAGAATACAATATGACTTTGAATGACGGTTACTTGCCAAAGCGGCTGGTAAAGAAGACAAACCTGGCAGCCACAGCCAAAACGTACCAGTATTGGACCGGTGGCCGCTGTCACCAGTCACCAGCTGCTGTTTCCAACCCTGAATATAAATGTCACCCAGGCTGACTAAAGTGGAAATCAAAGCCAAATGATTCCAAAGTCCACAGACAGACAAATCAAGCAGTGGGGAAACTGTGCTGCAATGGGGAAGTGTTATAAAACAAGGCAAGATGGCTGCTGTAAACCTCAACGGTGGCCCAGTGAACGGCATAAATGATGACTTGAGTCGTTGACCAGCCAATGGGTGTCAGTGGATGAAGCATCTAATCTACTGAAAACAAGAATAATGAAGCTTGAAGTGAAGATCTCCATGTTTTTATTGAATATGATTGACAACAAAACAGCCTGAAGAGGACAGGAGCAAACAAGGAAAGAAGTGTGAACTTTCACCCCCCCCCCCCTTCACTGACCTGTCACAGTTAAAGGGAAGGATCTCCTTGTTCTTTTCCTGTTGTCAGTTTAAGAATTTTAACTAAGATGAAAAAAAATCTGAATTGGTATTACTGTGTACTTTAAAAAGGTACAAATCCCCTTTTAGGATGTAGTTATTGTAGGTAGTCAGTTGTTGAACTCAAAGGTTTGTGTCTAAGGTAAGTTTGTTGGGTAAGGTAATTAAGTTGCTTGTGTTTGTTTTCTCTTTTTTTATTCAAATGTGAAAGGCAGAAAATGTTCAGTTAAAACAAATTAGTGTTTTGATTATCAGATTGAAATTAAGCTCACATTGGTCTGCTCTGCTCTTGTTAATACAATAATAATAGACGTTATTTCTGTAGCACTTTTTTTTAATGCAAAGTACAAAGTGCTTCACAATTAAGAGAATAAAACACACACACAAATAGGACACATAAGACACACAGAGGACATTACAAGAAGCAGCAAATATGGACAAATTATGTCCAAGTAATTTGAAAGGAAAACAACAAGAAAATGGTCATAGTCATTCAGGCCAGAAATTATTTTGTCCACTGGTCACGGTTTCCAAAACTGACAAGACAGATGCTTTCGTTATTTAACCAGCCAGTTTGATTTTTAGAATAGAAATGATTTCATGCAGTGGGTGGTTAGCTGCCGCAGTAGCTGATAGATTAAATTGACCAGGTCATTTATCTTCTGTGTTCTGTCTCATCTCACTGGAAACCAGTTCTGCCCCTTGGTTTTTGTTTTTAAACCACCACCTACTCTTCCTCCTCCTCCTCCTCCTCCTCCCTGCAGCCTGCTGTGTTACTCCTCAGACAGACAGCTGTCTTTAGACCTGGTCAACGTGGGTCGGCAGCGGCTGGACTTCCTGCCCATGCTGGAGCATTCTGGGACGTACCGGGAGAGCGCCATGCACACGGGCACGTTCGCTCAGGAAATCATCACTCTGGTGCACCAGGTCAAAGGTCAGCACAGCTTACACACACACACACACACACACACACACACACAGAGGCTGATCATACATGAGCTGTTGAGTCTCGACTTTATATTGAACTTCCTTTCTCTTTTCTGTGTCTGGTTCGTCTTCAGAGCATTACTTCAGGGGTGACAGCATCACTCTGAACGAGCGCTTCTCAGCTCCTCAAGAGGGCGGCTTCCCCGAGGAAGAGGTGGAGGAGCTGGTGGAGGAAGAGATGGCCACTTTCAACAGGTAAACCTCCAGGCAGAAACAAGACAGACAGACACATTGTCAGTTGTTTCCAACACACACTAGAACCAAACCACATTGATGCGTCTGCTCTGAACTTGGTTTGATTTTGGAGCAGAGGACCAAAATGTTTTTGTGAGACCTGTTTGGAGGCAGGAGGACATGATGCATGCTTTTAGGGTTAAGGGTGTTCTTGTGGAGAGATCAGCTGCAGGAAGCTGAGGCACTGACAAGGAAAAGCTAATAAACTCCAAAAATGGAGGGCTGTTGAGACATTTGTTTATAATTTTCCTCATGAAAAACAAATTGATATATTATACCACAAACTTCATATCAAGGGCTACAGTTACTAAAACTGTTGTGTTTTTTTCCTTTTCCTCTCTTTTTTCTTCTCTCCAGAGGCTTCAGCACAAATTTCAACATGCTGCCTGACGATGAGCCCCTGTTCACCAGAGCCGGACCCATGCAGGTATAAAACACACCGCTCCCTTTAACACACAGGCACTTCAAGCTGTCTCAACATCCTGAATGTATGTAGCTGGGGTCCTTGACTAGACCGTCAGAGTATTGATCACCACTTGTAATGATGGAGTGAATGGCTGCGCAGATGAATTGGCTGATGAGCTGATAGATTGACGGTTTGATTGGTGGTATTGACGGTGTGCCAGCAGCCCCTGAGGCAGCAGCTGCTTCGAGACCCGGGAGACCTGAGGCACGATCTGGAGAGGAGGAGGCAGGAGAGGCTGGAGGGGGTGAAGGTCACCATACCTGGAGGCAGTCTGGCACAGCGCCCCCTGGGGCCCGTCAGGTGAGACGCAACATTGTCTTATTGCACCTGCAGAAAAGAAAAAAAAATGTCTCTCCACCCTTCTATCTCGTGGTAATAAATAAACAAAACTTTGAAGTCATTTGATTTGTTTGTTAGCTCAACTGGAAGATCTTCGCTCTAACAGTGCCAGGATTAGGGTTTCCTTTCCCACTGACACCCAAGTAAAAAAGCTTTTTAGTGGTTGAGAATCACAGTTCTTCATTACATCTAGGTTAAGAAGTGTGATGGCTAATTTTGTACAAACTGTGTTCCTGTGTGTCAGTGAGCAGAGTGTGGAGTACGGTGATGAAGACGAGATGGTTCAGGTGGAGGAAGGAGGATTCTCCAGCTGGACAGAGGAGCAAGGCAGGAGATGGGGAGGCAACATGGTGAGCGACTGTGTTTGTGTGTGTGTGTGTGTGTGTGTGTGTGTTTAAGAGTGTACATTTCCAGCATTTAGATGCTCTTATCCAGTGACTGATCAGGTGTGGTCGGTGTCTTGCTCAATCACACTTGGACAAGACTAGACTAGGAATAGTTTGATTTCACTGTAATTTTATTCAGCAGAAATTACCACACTTTGAGAGTGTATTAGAATGACAATTTTGATCATACGTTTCACTTTCACAAATATTATCTATGTCACATAAAGTGTAGACCGTTCTACAATTCAATACTATATCATCAACAGCACAAATCTTCCCATTTGTGTGGTCTGTGACCTAACATGTCTGTATGGGGGTTTGTAACTGACAGAGACGACAAGGAGTCGAAGTCTCTCTCTAACCTGTCTCTCCCTCCTCAGGGACCAAGGAGAGGAGCTCCCTACAGGCAGAGCGCAGGCCCACAGCGCAGGAACAATCGCCTTGGCAACCGCCTCGGGCCAATGAGGCGACAGAACAACCGCAACAACGACGCTGGTGAGTCACAGCCCGGTAATTAGTGCCTCAGTTAATATCACTTAGAGAAGAAAAGATCTGTTCTGCTTCACCCCTTAGCTCTCATTTTTCCTATTTCTTTTTCTAGCACTTTTCTCTCACATGATCATTCTGTTCAGATCCTTCCACTCCATTCTCTTATAATCTTGGTGATTTAGAAGTTGAAGTTTATTCTACTGGCGCATCATTATAAATTCCCTAAATCCCTAAAATATCAATAAGATGGACATCAAATCCTTTGGTTTCATGGCCTCAAACTTCTTCTCTGTTAGAGCGTTACCCCTCCTTCCCTCATGTAACCAGACTGATCAATCAGAGCAGCCATGTTATTATTTGTTCCCCTTCCATGGTGGTTGGTAAATCCCAAAACTCAATGGCCTCTATTTTAGCAGCCAGCTAGATTTTTACAATGGAATAAGATCTCCAGAAGATGGTTACCTGCCACAGCAGCTGGTTAGTAGACAAACTATTTCACCATCTATTCAGGATTTCTACACAGGTCTGGAAAGTCTGCAAATGTTATGGAAAAGGGTCTTGAAATGTTGAAAAAAAGAGTTGGAAAAACTGCACAAAATGTTTTGGAAAAGTATGGAATAAAATTGTTCTGTCATTTTCGACCCTCGAGTCCATCTCGCATATTATAGCATTTGTTGTGAAGAATAATCTTCCAGTCTGTAAAGTGATTGCATAGCTCATAGGGCTGGGCAATATGACAATCCATGTATAAATCATATTGAAAACAGACCAAAATCTTCACATCAAGTCTAGAAATTACAGTCTGGAAAAAGTATGGAATTGTGGAATAAAAACTATCTAAAAATAAATCTAACAGACCTGACGATGATCCATGATGGTTTGAAACGTTTTTTCTTTTTCTTTTTATATCACTTAAGTCTTTATTTCCTTTATACACACACAAGTAAAACAAAAACACATCAAAACATACAACTGCAAAGAGGAGGTTACAGTTTACAACTAGTAATGCAGTTTACAGTACTATTTGCTTATTAAAACTTTTATACAATAATTTACATTATTGTCAATAAAGTTATACAGTGCCGATGTCTTTATTTCTAAACCTAATCCATTTTTCCCATTTTCTGTTAAACTCATCTTCTTTGAAACGTTTTTTTTTTTCTGAGACTAAACATTACCCGTGTGAAACTAGACCAACGTAACCACCGACAACCAAAATTGCCACGACTATAACCAGTACTGTCCCTCCTGGTGTCACTATTATTACCTCAGTGTGACTTCTTTAGTCAGACTTAGTTGTGGCGGTGAACTCTGTCTGCTCCTGTTGTGTAATCTGTTTCCAGGCCCGCGGCGTTCCCCTGGCAGCTTCCTGGTCCGGGCGGCGGAACGTTCTCTTGACCCGCTGACACCTTTCTGTTTTAACGAGGGTTTCCCCCCCTCTCCCCACCCCTGCTCTCCCCCCTCCCCTCCTCCCCTCTCCTCCCCTCCTCCCCTGTTGATCACGTGCTAATCATATCTGAGCCGGTCCAATCCTGTCTTCTCACCTCCTCTTTCTCCCCTCAAATCCTCTTTTTTCTTTTCAGTTTGTTTCTGTCTTCACTTAAAGCCACTTCTGACCTTCTTAGCCCTGACCCCAATTTCTCTGACCTGGTTTGAATCCAGCTGACCTCTCTCTCTCTCTCTCTCTCTCTCTCTCTCTTGTCTTTCTCTTTTTCTCTCTCTCTCTCTCTCTCCCATTCGTAGGTGCCAACTGGTGATTGGACGACAGAAAGGTATATTTTATTTAATCAAACGTCAGTCAAATTTTTAAAAACCAACCGAATCGAAGAGAGAGCGTTTCCTTTCCCCGTCTCGCCGCTGAAAAGCAGCACAATGTTGACAGTTCTGCTGTGCTGTGAAGACGCCGGCGACATGTTGGAGTCACAGACGGGGAGTTAATGAATTGAATCGAATGTGAAACTCTGGAGACTCTTCTTCTTCTTCTTCTTCTTCTTCATCTTCACATTCTGCAACTTCCTGATCTCTCACGCTCTTTCTTTCCCCCTGTTATTTTGTTTTTATTTGTCTCTTTATTTGTTGCTTTCTCTCAGTTTCTCTCTCTTCCCGTTTTCTCCTCTTTTCACGTAGGAAGCTGCTGGTGACTTGAAGAGTAGAAATGTTTTTTTTATTTTTTATTTTATTCTGTTTTCTTTTTTTTTTTTAAATCAAACGTCCGCCGTTTGCCTGGTTGAATGTGAAAGTCTTTATTTGCAGCCGTTACGGATCTCAGAACTGAATAATTCCCACATCTTTCTGTAGTATCAGTGTGGTTACAATACTATAAATCAGTGGTTCTCAACGTGGGGTCCGGGGACCACTAGGGGTCCTCGAGGGGGTTCCAGGGGGTCCCCAGCAAATTGATGAATTGTTAAACTTCACCATGATCTCATCTACAATAAGTTAACGCGATCAGAGAATGTAGAAGAATGACTGTTTTGATCATAGTTTCTCTGTTATCTTTCTACAGATAGTCATGGGATTCTGGACAAAATCATATCGAACAATAACAATATTTTCTGATTTGGGTCCGAGCGACAAAATCTCATCAAACGGGGGTCTGTGGCCCAAATGTGGACTACTTTAGGGGCCCTTGATATGAAAAAGGTTGAGAATCACTGCTATAAATGACTGTCACCTGATCATTGATCGTACATTTATTGATTTCTTTCCTGCCATCATTCATCAATATATCCATCCACCCATTTATCAGTGAAGTGTGCATCACCAATGAAGTTTATCGACGGCTTTTTTCCAGGTTCAGCCGCTTTCTGACTGTGTTTTTGTTTTGTTAATGAAGAAAGTGGATGTATGTTACCATGAGGATGTTTGCTCCCTTCTAATGATGTGACAGGTTCTGTGTAGTCTGTATTTGTTTTATCGATGTTATGTAACGCCGGCCTCACTGTTGGTGACAGGCGAGACGTCACAGACTACTGACCAAGTGCCCTGCAGGCGACCTCAACATGTTGCTGTCCAAATAAAACATTTCTTTTTGTTTCCCGCTGACTCGGCCTCAGTGTCGTCCGTGTTTAAAGTCGGTCTCTCCCTTTGATCACATGAGATGAGATGAGATGAGATTGCAGTTTGGTCCACTGGGGGAAATTCAGATGCCACAGCAGCAACTGACCGAAATATACCAAGGAAGTACAGGAAATGTAATAAAAAATAATACAGGAAAGGTAATAAAGCTAAATATAAACTACATGATAATGCAGAAGTTGTGTGCAATAAATGGACTGCAAGACTGAGTCCATGTAATGCATTGAATAAACTGCTGTCCAGTGGAAGTTTGCTCTTGTCCCGCTGCATCACTGCATCGCCATTCAGTTGTGGCGTTGTGTTTTTGAGTTAAATATGCGCATGTGAACTTAAGAAACTTGTTTTACTGCGATTTTTGCTAGACCTGAGACACTTTTCTGATCAGTGTGAAGAGCAAAAAGCTGCATGGACTTGGACAGGTCTTATCTGGACCACATGGATATGTCATACAAAATTAGATCCTGAGGCACGAGACCTACATGCGACTTGTATTTGACAAATATTTTAACACACAAATTCTGATTCAACAAATTGGAATTTGTCAACGTTGCCATGACTGTAAGCAAACTTTACCTCTTTCACCTTGACTGAGCAGCATTAGCATGGACAACGAGATACACCAATGGAAAGAAAGCCAAATAGCTGATTGATTGGTATTCAGAACTCTAAGGCACATACCATAAGCAAAATGTGTTCAAAACAGGCGTAGGTACCAAGGTTATTATCGTTAAGGAAAACTAACACAATAACGAAAACTAGGTGTGAAAAAACATTTTCGTTAACTGAAATAAAAATAAAAACGAGGCTTTACAAAAAACGATAACTAACTGAAACTGTATTGTGTGTTTCCAAAACTAACTAAAATAAACTAAAATTATAGAGAAAATGTCTTTAGTTTTCGTCTTTGTCAGTGTATTTCATACATAAGCCTAGTATTTTTAATTTTTGACTCTCGCCCCTGACAAATACCCCATATTACAAAAAAGACTAAAACTAACACTGAAACTAATAAAAACTAAACTAAAACTAAGCATTTTCAAAAAATAAAAACTAAACTAAACTAGCGAACCCGCTTTAAAAACTAAAACTAAACTGAAATTGAAAACAAAAAGTCAAAACGAAATAAAAATAAAAACTAATGAAAAATGCAAAACTATAATAACCTTGGTAGGTACAAACACAGATGTGATGTCTGTTGTCATGGTTACTCTGCTGATGCGTCTTTTCAACAGTTGACCAGATATGAGCAGCAATGTGCAGTGTGTTCAGGTTTAGAATTAATCCCTTTATTTCAAACAGAAGGAGTGAAAATACATAATCATTAAAAAACAAAACAAACAGCTCAGTGTATTCCTGCAATAGTGTGACACATTTTTTTCATCAGTTCTATAAAACCGAGGAAATCTGTCTGGGTTGATCAGAATATAATGAAACATGTTGGTTGTTTACCTGCCAGAGTGGCTGCTCTTATGGTCACTTGCACTATTTTACCAGCCAACCACAAAATGCTTTACACAGACTTCATTACAACAGCTTATGACTGGTTATACATGTTCTGGACAAACTTCATAGCAGCATCACTGTCAAGTATAAGGCAGTGGCTCTCAGCCTGGTGGTCGGACCCTCAGGTGGGTTGTGAGATTATTTTTTGGGGATCTGAAAACGTATTAAATATTAGGTTTTTATTCCTTGTTAATTGCATTTTTCTTCCAGGTTAATTAGTCAAAGTGAAATGGCCTGAGACGTAACAATCAAATGAGTTATTCTGTGTCAAAAGTTCACCGCAGTTCTTCATATTTAAACCAGCTGCAGGTCAGGAGTTGAGTTCACATCGGCTTCAGAGGGTCACAAACCAAAAAGGCTGAGAGCCGCTGGGAAAAGGCACAGAGAGAGAGAGAGAGAGGCTGCACTGTCAGTCATCTCTGCTACTGCATTGAAACTGATTCAGGGTTAGATTTGTGAAAATACTTCATATCACTGTTGGTTGACAAAAAAAAACAGAAAAGCAAAAACTAAGTTCGGTTTTGAGTAATGAAAAGAAAATGCTTGTTTTCTCATTTGCTAATTTCCCCATGTATTTTTTTAATTATCTAAAGGGGTTTTCAAGGGTCATGAAACCTACTGAACAGACAGTACACATGACCATGTAAACTTTCAGTTCAATAAGATGCCGACACTGCAGTTACATGATTTTTCCAAGATGGCAGTAAAGTTGCTGAAGTTTACTGATGTTTACCTCGTTATGTAGGCCTATGTAGCTTCAGTTATTCATGTCATGGCTACATAAGGAGCATGCAGCTACCAATCTGAACAAGAATCACTTTATTCACCAAGTACAATAAATGTATAGGATTTTGTCTTGGTGACATCTCAGCAGGAGTGTGAACTGACATCGTGCTGAAGGCTTGTATGGATCGCAGAGTGGTCGTTTACCTCTAAAAGTTTCATTGGTGAAATCGATGCCTAGGTATGTTGAAATTCAGTTCTAACCCTGGCAGCCAAAAAGCAAACTGAAACACAGAGCAGTGCTCCTTAAACATGTATGCTTGTTTTGTCTTATGGTGTTAAAACAGATTAATAGTGCAAATTCCTGAATAACAGTTTGTAGTTTAACTTGTTTCACCTCAGTTGCAGTAGTCGGTGTCTTGATCCTGGGTGAAGATGCAGCCAGAGGAACAGATGAAGTGAGAGAGCTGATCTCACCGTGACGCGCTGCAGCAGCCTCTTCACTTCAATAATCTCCTTATAAATCTGTTTGGCGAGCAGAGGTGCTGTGTTTCCCCAATCTGACGGATTAACACAAGTCTCTCCTGTCGCCTGTCCAAACAGCCAGTCAAGTCAGCGGCTTCCCCCTGGATAAATCAGGAGTGCAGTTTGTCTTTCACCTATAAGCAGGTCCAGTCTCTTCACCAGCCGGTGAGGCGGCGGCGGTCCTTTTCTGAGACGCCCCTGGAGCTCTGCGTGGGACCAGGAGACCCTGTAGCACCCAGAGGATGGCTGGGTATCCTCCAACTGGATTACTGGTGATGTGTGTGTGTGTGTGTTTTCCATGATAGAATAAGAGTGTGTTTGGACAGTGGGTCAGAGGCGAGAGTCGCAGGGCAGAGGGCGAAACGCCACCTCCATGTTCTCCTCCATGATGATGTCATAGCGGCACATCAGCGGCCTGAGAGAGGGGAAAAGTATATTAATACATCAGTGTATATGCAGGTTGGAGTTAAAGTTATATAAACATTTCTCTGAGGTAGAAATAATCAGATTGGTTGAGTTAAACCTCAGTGGGCGGAGCCAAAGAACCAATTTTTCTGGCTAAGTAACATTAGACTGAAGCTCAGTGAAAAAGACAAGAGGTAAGAGAGGAGGAAGCTAATATTATGAAGCCTAGCACTCTGCTGCTAACTGAAAAAACACAATCTAGCCATAATAAATTATCTATATAGGTAAGCTAGTTAGCTAGCTGCTGACCTTCCAACATTATGATGTCATGGTAATGAAAGAATGAAAAAAAGAAGTCATTGCCATTTTGTATTTATATTTTGACCAAAGTTCCTTCTTTGTTGTTCAAATTTGCCAGTTAGCTAACTTGCACTCTGAAAACGTTGGTACTTTGACTCCGCCCACTGAGGTTTAACTCAACCAATGAGATCATTTCTTCCTCCAGAGCAGCTCTGCTTCAAAGAAATTACTAAACTAAAACCAAAAAAACAGAAAAGAGCATCAGAGTGGCCTGGTGGTTAGAGAAGCTTTCAACAGTCATGAGTGTCCCATCAACAGCCTGGAGTCTTTGGGCAAGGCACTGACACTTGCTGCTTGTAGTTGTGGCGATCCAGGAATTCAGTTCATTCTACTGTTGCACTCTTTCTAAGTCACTCTGGATAAATGCCTAAAAATGTAAATGACCTCAGGATCAACGCCCCCCCTCAGGACTGACCCCCTCAGGACTGACCTCTCAGGACGTTCCAGTGGTATGAGGCGTATTCGCAGCAGTCTGATTTTGTAGCGAGGGCCGATCACGTTGCCGGTGTTGATGCGGTATGGAGATCTTCTGCACGGACTGCAGATCCTCATCGAACTGGGCCAGCAGACGCGTGGAGGTGTACTGCTCAAACCGGATGGGCTTACTGGGGCAGAGGGAGGCAGAGGTTAACTCAAACAGGAGGTCAGAGAAGTGCACTTTTCCACTTTGAATCTCAAACCTGCCTGCCAAAATCTGGGAGAGGAAAGTGAATGAGTAACAGCACACTCAACAACACTAAAGTGCCCTAGGAGTAATGGCACTTGTCTACCAATAGGAGACTGGTTGTACAGGGCATGTGAAGCAGGGTGTTGCTGAAAAAGAGCAAAATTATCCTGGATAAAGGAATGAATGAAGAAAAGTAAGAGGGAAGGTCAGTAGCTAGGTATGGAAAAAATCAGGTTTGAAAAAAGAAAGATCTAAATCCAGCTGTAATGAAAAGTAGGATGGGCAAGGAGATTCAGTTGGAGAATTTAAAGTGTTGACTCGCACTAAAAAAAATATCTGCACTCATGAGAAGCTTCCGCCAAATAACTAACTAAACCCCAAACCCAAATCTGTGTAAAGACATGTAACGGTAAAAAGCATGCTACTGAACTGGCCATCTGCTATTGGCTGACCTTTGGTGCCAGGTGATGTCACCACCTGTTGTACTCTATAGAAGGTGACATCACCTAGCATCACCTACCAAAGATCAGCCAATAGCAGATTGCAATTTCTGTGGCATTTGGTTTGGGGTTTAGTTACACTTTAAGTTTGGAGAGGAAGGCACTGATAGAGCGAGGCAGGGAATGAGTGAAAGTGAATGGGGAGAGAGAAGCGTTGAGGTGTGTGAGGTATCTTGAGGTGTTTGAGGTGTGTGAGGTATTTGAGGTATTTGAGGTATTTGAGGTGTTTGAGGTTTGTGAGGTACTTGAGGTGTTTGAGGTACTTGAAGTATTTGAGGTAGTGAGGTGCTTGAGGTATTTGAGGTGTTTGAGGTACTTGAGGTGTTTGAGGTACTTGAGGTGTTTGAGGTTTGTGAGGTACTTGAGGTGTTTGAGGTACTTGAGGTGTTTGAGATACTTGAAGTATTTGAGGTAGTGAGGTGCTTGAGGTATTTGAGGTGTTTGAGGTACTTGAGGTGTTTGAGGTGTGTGAGGTACTTGAGGTGTTTGAGGTGTGTGAGGTACTTGAGGTGTTTGAGGTGTGTGAGGTACTTGAGGTGTTTGAGGTGTTTGAGGTACTTGAGGTGTTTGAGGTGTGTGAGGTACTTGAGGTGTTTGAGGTGTGTGAGGTACTTGAGGTACTTGAGGTATTTGAGGTACTAGAGGTGTTCCAGGTAGTGAGGTTTCAGACTCACTGGTCGATTCGAGCCTCTGTGTAGTTCCTGCCGCTGTGCAGCCGGATGTAGACGACGCCCCAGCGGAGGTACTGGTTCCACGTCACCATGTCCACCCGGTAGCTCGGCTCTGCCACACACACAGGACACACACACACACACACACACACACACCGTATTACACTCTGAACCGGGCTGGTGCTGCGTTCACGTCACATCGGGAAGAAACGGGATGGCGTCTCGTTGCTACAGTTTGGAAGCGTTCTTGTGTTTATTTATGGATTTAAAATCAATCACACACAAACTGCAGCAGACATTACTCACTATTCGTAAATAGGGTTGATTGTATCACTGTGAATATAACTGACAATTTTGACATCGGTGAATTCGCTGCCACATTTGACACACTAAAGCAGTTTGTGATGCCAAATGAGAGAAATCGGAGCTACAAAAAAAATCCCTCTAGGAGTCAGTCAGTACGTTTTTTTCCCAGTCTGCAGCTCGTATTTACGGTAAATCTGACAGGACATGAACACAGCAAAAGACAATATGGCTTAGGATTCATCACTCTCTGAACACACACACATACACACACACACACACACACACACACACACACACACACACTGGACTCACTCCTGTAGGGCAGCGTAGCGGTGGTGCTGAAGAACACTTTGGTCTGGCCCAATCGCAGCAGAGTATCCCTCCATCTGCTGACATCATAACCTGCAGGTTAAACCATACAGGTGGTCAGCCATGTGTCTTGACTGAGCTCCAGTTATACAGTGTATTCCATTAAAGGGGCAGTAATGTTTTCACTGTCTCACAGCACAAAATGACCAGAATATATCAGAAGGGGATTGATATGATTGTTGATCAATACCTATGACCTAATGATTATTTCACCAACTGCTGAGATTTCTGGCTTTTAAAACTCACTTTCTGGTGGAGGATTGCAGGCTTAGGGCCAAATATGAAAAATTGATTTTGAGAATTCTGAGTTTAAAGTCAGAATTCTGAAATTAAAGTCATGATTCTGAGATTAAAGTTAGAATTCTGAAATTAAAGTCAGGATTCTGAGATAAATCAGAATTCTGAAACTGAAGTCAGGATTCTGAGATTAAAGTCAGAATTCTGAGATTAAAGTCAGGATTCTGAGATTAAAGTCAGGATTCTGAGATTAAAGTCAGGATTCTGAGATTCTGAGATTAAAGTTAGAATTCTGAGAATAAAGTCAGAATTCTGAGATTAAACTCAGGATTCTGAGATTCTGAGATTAAAGTTAGAATTCTGAAATTAAAGTCAGGATTCTGAGATAAATCAGAATTCTGAGAATAAAGTCAGAATTCTGAGAATAAAGTCAGAATTCTGAGATTAATCTCAGAACTCAAATATTTATTTCATGTGGTCCTAATCCTCTTCCGTAGTTTTGAAACAAAAACAAAAAAACTTTTGAAGACTCTCCCATGACACTTGTGTAGGAGGAGAAAAGTTCTGTCGATTCTGTTGCAATTTCTACAGTTTGTACATTTGTTCTCCACTCACCAAGCACTGGGCAGGGGGCGGGCTTAAAGGCCTCACACTGCAGGCACCGCCCATCCAGGAAGTCACTGTAGGAGGTGCAGGGGTAACCTGTGAGGCTGCAGGTTCGGTTGAGAGCGCACAGGTACAGGAACACCGAGCGCTGGTGGTCACACACAAAATACGACTTCCCTACAGGAGAAAGAGAGAGAGAGTAGTGTGGTGAGGTTGTGTGTCGGAGAGTGTGTGTGAGTGTAGGTTTGTGTGTGTGAGTGTAGGTTTGTGTGTGTGTGTGTGTGTGTGTTCACCTGAGAAGATGGTTTTGGGGCAGCCTGGCTGGTCAGACCCACCGTTGGCGTAGTAGTCAATATGACCGTGAGTCCCACTCAGTCCAAATGCTGCACACAGAAAACACAGAAAACAACCTCAACTTTTGACACATGAAGTGTTAAATTGTCACTTATGGTTCAACTGATTCAGGCTTTTGAAGACCGATACGATACCAAAAGTTTTATATTGAAGCTGCCAGTATCCGATATTTTGTGCCGATATTCAATATCTTTAAATTTGACCAAAGAGATTCAGTGTTTCTCCCCAGAGTTTTATTCTTGTCAATAGAGCTGCAACTAACGATTATTTTCTTTATCAATTAATCTATGGAATAATTTTTCAATTAATCTATTAATCATTTAGTCTATAAAATGTAAAAAATATGACAAATGCCCATTACAAGTACCCACAGCCCACCATGATCCTTAACATGTCTTACTTAGTCTGACCAGCAGACAAAAAACCCAAGCTGAAACCAGAAAATGTTTGGTATTTTTACTTGATAAATGACAAACGATTAACTGATTGTCAAAATTCTATTCGATTCATTTGCTTTCAATCGATTAATCGACTAATCGTTTTAGCACCACTTGTCAAGAAGGAAAAGCTTCTGAAACAGCATTTAGACCATAATGGGACACTAAAACTCTCCATTGAAACCCAGACCGTTATAATTTGTAGTAAAATCCCAATTCCCTGTACATGTATCGCTCTTTTAGGACACAGTGACAGCGATTCAGATGCTCACAGTTCATGTCGGTGTGCAGGACGTCTACGAACATGGCGTCTGAGGGGTCCAGCCTGTCGTCTGGCATCGCTCCGGTGAACATCGGCCCCGCCGGGTCCAGACCTGGAGGTAAAACAACAGCTGTAGTGAGGATTTGTGCTAAATAATGGTATAAATACAGGTCTTTTCCACTCACTGTGTGATCGTTTAGCTTCAGAAGACTTGCATTATGCTGCATGAGCTGTATGGAGTCATTTTATGGTCGTTTTTTGCTCTTTTCCGAACTCTAAAGAACCGGTCCCCACCGATTGAGTTGTGGGGTGTTTTATGGACTAACAAACTTCACCTGTGTTTCAACTGGCATGAGGGTGAGTAGATAATGACTGAATTTTTCACTTCTAAACTAGTTACTCCAGTCTGAAATTCTTTCAAATTGTACTGTTATTTCCACTTGCCATATGTCTCTATTTATTGTATCTTACCTAGTTAATCAATGTTTAGACTGATGGAATAAATCTTGTACTACTAAATGGTCTTAGGACCATTTAGTAGTACTTTTTAGGGTCTTAGGTTAGTCTTAGGTGTTTTGTAGGTTGTAAATGTTACTGTATAATACATGTACTTTTTCATATATTAACATATACATATATTTTAAATACTATCTGCTCAGTGTCTGGGCCCCTATTCTCAAGCTTCAGATAGCTTATCATGGTGTCCCATTTCACATATCTCCATTATGTCTCATATGATTGTACTTGTATTTTAACTGATTTGTGAATAAACTAAACTGACGCTGAATTTTCATTTTTGTGTTAACTATTCCTTTAAGGCAAGGTGCTCTCTTAAACTGTAGTTCCTTGGCTCCGCTCTTTACCCTGAAAATCTCTGCTATGAACTCTTTCCTTTTCTGCCCCCCCCCCCTCCATCATTGCTCCTCTACCACCTCATTCTGCTCTGTTTTCCTCCATGTTCCCTCACCTGTGATGCGGCCGATCTTCCCCTTCAGGTTTGCTCCCACGAACCCGGCCAGATGAGCTCCCAGACTGACGCCGATGAGGTGCACCGAGCTCAGAGAGGCTCCCTCCTCCTGCAGACACACACCAGGCAAAACTCAATGTTACCACTGAAGGTACACAGTGTGTTCTCATTCTTCTCTTTTGTCTTTCTGCTCTCTCTCTCATGCACACAGCTCACAACCCTATCCTCCACCCCTCACCTCCCATATTATAGAGAGACATAATTAAGCCGGTCAGGTTGTCCAGAAAACACTCTCTCTAGATATATATATCACACACACATCTATTTCTCCATCTCATTCTCAGATATATATTTTGATTGATTGATTGGTGTGTTTATTTGAGTGTCCTGCACCATTTATGGTGCCCAGCCCATATGGGCTTACACACTAGACAGCAACAACAGCCAGGATGGCCACATGACAAATCATAATATACAGTTCCACAAATTCAAAAGGAGAACATTTCAAAAACATTCAATTTCCATGACAGAAATGTCCTATCATGTTGGACCCAGTGTTCTCTGTCTTAGTTGCTGTGCATTTTCTATAAATCTTGCTAAGACAAAAATCTCTTCATTAAAGAGCCAACTCAGCATATCACCTTCAGACAACCAAAACAAATCAGGGTTCTTCAACTGAATTTTTTCAAATAGATGATTCCTCAAATCACTGTACATGGGGCAGTGAAGCACAAAATGAAATTCATCCTCAACAACACCAAGATCACAAAAAACACATAAACGCAGCTCTTATATTATATATGCTTATACCTGTTACAAACACACACACACGTCTCACCTGCATGTTCATGATGAAGCCGGTCAGGTTGTGCGCGGCCTGCCGTGTGTTGGCCACGGCGATGAAGTAGTTGAGGTTGGCGGCGCCCTTGTTCCAGTCCACCACCACCACGTTCATGTCCTCCTGCTCCGCCAGCAGGTGAACGATGTGGTCGATCCAGATGGGCGGCGCCCCGGTGGGCCGGTAGCCGTGGATGACGAAGGCGGTGGGGCGGGACAGGTCGAAGAGCGGCTGGGAGGACAGGCGCTGGTGGTTCAGCTCGCGGCCGCAGTTCAGGTTGGAGCGGGTGTAGAGCAGCAGCCGCACGTACAGGCTGGTGCCCATGAAGCAGTGGGACAGATCCAGGTCGGTGAAGTTGTCGCAGGACTCGTCCGCCCCGCTCTCCTCCTCCTGGCCTGGACACACAGCACGCATCAGGTCAAGTCATTTCATCGAGGGGAAGAAATTTTGTGTTGGAGAACAAGAGTTTAAAGCTGCACTTGGCAACTTTATACATTGGCAGCTCTAAATAGCAGCAAGAGGAAACCGTTTAAAATTAGAGGACTTCAATATCCAGAAATCCTCTAAGGTGATGTCAGTAAACGTCACACAGCTCATGTTGACCAAGCAGCCGGTCTGTGATGCTTTATACCAAAGGAAACCAAAGAGACGAGAGAAGAGAAGATCTAACGTTGGTGAGTCCAGCTTTCTCTGGAGGGCAGGAGCGGTCTTACCATCAGGCAAAGGTAGGCGACTACCTTGGGCCCCGGCAGCCAGAGGGCCCCCAAAAAAGACAAGAATAGAACTAATGTAAACTTATTTTTAATCAATATAAGATAAATGTACTTTTTGTTACAATTAATTATTTCAATCTTCAGTCATGGTCACCCACCCTAATCAGTCAGGCTATAGTGGGTTATTCCACTTCTAGTGCGATTTTGCTACTTGTCTACTTATTTTGTTACTATTTCGGTACTTAAGCAGATTTTTCTTGCCACTGCATCAGTAGCTGAGAGAGAAGTAACAC